>NC_133660.1:4779493-5079493 GCF_037893015.1 Macrotis lagotis
AAAAGTTGATGAACTCACCCAGAGATAATAAAGAGAAAAGAGGAAAGGACCCAAGGGAAATTCTTGTAGCACAACAATGTAAAAGACATGCACGATGGATGCTACTGCTGTATGCAGTCAGAAAGATAGGAAGAGAACTAGATAGAGTAGCCACATGCAATTACAGAAAGGAAAAAGTATCCAAGTGGGGGGAATAGGTTATCAGTGGTATCAAACACTAGAAAAAAGGTTAGAAGAATGAAAACTTGGGGGGGGGGAATTACATTTAGTAATAAAGAGATCACAAAGGACATTAGAGATAGTAGTTTTAGGAAAGGGACGGTGGAATTGGAAGCTCAACTAAATTTAGTCAAAGGGTTAGGAGAGAGGAGACCTAAAGACACAAAGCCTCATTGAAGGAGAAATCCCTGAACACTGGGAGATTGATACTGGGAAGACCATCACTTGGGGTGGCAGAGAAGAAGCAGAGTAGTCCTGGGATGGAGAGGGAGCTTCCAAGTGAGTTGAAGATTCCAAGAAAAAGAAATACAGTGTCAGATAATTTCCCATTGTAACTAATTTCTCTGGATAAATGGTTGCATATTCAGTTGTTTTTAAAGTGGTCGAAAGACCTATAAATTCTATCAAATCACTCTAAATTCTAGTGCTCTGGGAAAGACCCTAGTTACCATGTTCTTAAAAAAAATGGATATAGAATTATTTTAAATAAATTAGATGGTCAGATGTGTGTTAATGTGTGTCTATACACACGTGTATAGGCTAAGAAGTTTTGATATCTTCACTGCCAGGCTTATACGTTTCCATTTGAATGAGAAAATTGCCGTAAGTTAATGAGATGAGTTTATTAAATTCCACAAATATTTGACTCTAGTACATTTGAGGCATATAGGCCCTGAAGATGCAAAAAAGAAAAAAACCCCACAAGAATAAACAATTCCTATCTTGGAGGAAGTTATAAACTATGTGCAAAATGGCCCTGAATAAGAATAGAAGATTTAATAAATTTTATAGTAATTCAAATGTAAAGTGATAAAGAACAGCACACTTATAATTCTTGCTACTGGGAGGCTGAGGCTCATGGATTTTGATCTCTGGAGCTCTAAGTATTAGTAAACTAAGCCAAATAGTTATCTTTAAGTCAGATACCTGGAATAAAGGAGGAGGAGTGGATCATGCCCAAAAGCAGTGACTGCAACTTCAGCCTAGGTGAAATAAGGAGATCCATTCTCAATAGATACAAAAATAAAAGTGATAAAGGTCTGGGCTAATTAATATTGGTGAAGATTATATGGAAAGGTAGAATCTCAGAGACACTATTTTTTTTTTTTTTTAGTTTTTGCAAGGCAATGGGGTTAAGTGGCTTGCCCAAGGCCACACAGCTAGGTAATTATTAAGTGTCTGAGACCAGATTTGAACCCAGGTACTCCTGACTCCAGGGCTGGTGCTTTATCCACTGCACCACCTAGCCGTCCCATCAGAGACACTATTAAGGAAAAATCAATATGACTGCTTGGCTGCTGATATAGAAGACAAAAGAAAACACATGAATCTGGGACTAGATATTATAGTCATGAAGAGGTTAAAAAAGATTCATTTAAAGAAGAAAATAGTAAACAAGAGTTCCAAAATTAACTTTTAATTATTAGAAGGGAAAGGTAGTGAGGCACAGGGGTAAAGGATACAAGTCTGGGGTTCAACCCCTATATTTGAACTATTACTGACTATATGATTTGGGGTGATTTTTTTATTGCTAGATCATGTATGACCAACCTGCAGCCCTCAAAGCCCAAATATTATTACATTTTATTATTATACTCATTGGTAAAATTAGTTACATAGTAGTTATAAATAAATAGTAAATTCTATATGTGGCCTTTGACAAGGTTTTGTTGGGCGATGCTGCCCCAAAATGCTAAAAGGGTTGGACACCCATGTCCTGGACAATTCTTTAAGACAAAAAGTTGTGGAATAAGTTTTGGCCTATAATAGTATAGGGAGTTTTCTTTCCAGGGAATTTCTTGTAATAATAAAGTCATATGCTGAATACACCCAAAAAAGATCGTGAAGGCATCCAGGTAGAGTTGTGATAAACAAGGAGTGAGAGGGAAAAACTGGAAGCACTCCTTAGTAGGTGCCATGTGGATGAGGATTCTCTGCTAACAGCCTATTCTGACTCGTGGTATGGCTCTACCAACGCAGCATCAGCTCAGTCCAGTTTTACTAAACTTATTGGGCCATGGATTGTGCATCTGTTAGCTGAGAGCTAATTAAATTCAAAAGGATCATCAACACAATATTGACCATCAAGTAAAGCTTTTAGTGGGGGGGAGGATTCATAGCAACTCATGAAGACAGTTCACTAGAAATTCTGCAACCTGTATCAGTGGAGGTAGTAAACACACTGATGAAACCTCAGATGGTTGAAGTAAATATGATGGGAGGTGGTAGTTAAATCCCTGTCATTGGACCTATCCTCAGGAATGAGGATATGGGGGGGGGAGAGAAGGGAACCTTAAGATGAACCATTATGGAAACTCTAGTAATTAAAATCAGAAGAGGGAAAGGAGCTGATCAATGTTCCAAATGCTAACAGCTCACATTTGTGTAACAATTTATAGTTTTCAAAGAACATTCATCTTAGTTGATACCCTCCATGCCTTTTTGGGAGGTAGAGTAGCAGAAGTTTCATTTTACAGATGATACAATTCAATGAATGTAAGAAGTCTATTGACCTACCTAACACATAAATAGAGGTGCTGGGACTCAAATACAGATCTGTGAAATCTAGAATAGTGATCATGCCATCAATTCACATCATGATCAGGGATCTTAACTAGAAGAAGAACAAAAACATTATGGTGTGTTAGCGATTCATAAAAGAGAAAGAAGACTTAGAAGACAATCTAGTCACCGGGCTTGACAATTTACAAATATTATCTCATTTGATAGAATGGAATACTTTTAGACAAGAATTACAGATTGTAAGAATAGATCACCTTCATCAATACCCTCGCTTCCTAGATGACAAAATTAAAGATCCATAGATGCTATGGGATTTCCCCAGGCTTGGTTAAAAAGTGGCAGTCCCAAAAAGAAAATTCAGGTATGGATTTTCAGTTCCGTGATCTCACTACAATACCATGCCGCCTCAGCATATGGTCAATGACACTGGCACAGTAAAGGAGTGAAGATATAACAACCAATTAAAAAAGAATATTTGAATAGAGGAGATAATTAGTGAACATTAGATGACCTTTAAGAGTTCCAGTGATATAGGAGGAACAGAAGTCAGTACTATTGGGGTTAAGACGAGAGTGCATAGTGAGGAAATGAAAGGCATTAGATCAATACTACTAATTCTCCGAGTTTACTGTGAAAGGCCGTAGAGAAATGGGACAATGTAAAAAAGAATGTCAGTATACTTCGAGGGGGATTTTCCTTAAGCTTCCTTTCCAAATTTACCTTTCATTCTCAAGGGAATTTATTTTTATATTCCCCAAATCTGAAATCAATTGAGATAGCTATGTTTTCAGAAAGTTCAAGAAAGGTCATTAAATGAGGAAGTTGCTTGCTGAGAAGTAGAAGTCTGCTACTTCAAGTTGGGCATTTCTCTCTGAGGAATTGATAGGGGTGATTCATATTAAGTAAATGACATTTTTTTCCATGAAGATCTATTTTCTTAAACTTGAAGAAGGGTTATAGAAGACAAATATTTGGAAGTCAGAATATTCTCTTGCATTATTTCCCCTGATCCATTAGTTTAGTTTTATGTACAATGATCTAGTAGTATGACTGGTTTAGAGTGGAAATTCAGATACTAAGTAGTAAAATCTGCATGTTTTTGGGTGACGAAACTGAGGTCCAGATAACACCTCATGCTTAGGAAATACCAGAGTCAGAATATGAATGCAGACCCTATGGTTTCAAAGCTAGTATTCTTTTCCTTGTATACGTCTGCTTTCTTCTTTGTTCTCTCTGGCTTTGAGGGATGCAAAGGGGAAAGCCTAAGAAGAAGTTATCTTCTTTTCCTATTCCAAGCTATTGCCTCATTGGACACTGTGAATTATTTCTAGAGGTCATTAAATACTACTATCATTACTTGTTTTATGATGGATGTGATCAAAGAAAAATGCCAAACAAGTTTTACATGATAAGACCACACTAGAATTGGGTAACGCAAATAAAATAATTATTCATCTTGGCAATACATTGCTCATATTAACGATAGGTAATGTTCTATTCATAAAAACGCAGTTCACTTGTTCGAAGTCCAAACTACACTTAGAAAAGGTACAGGTCAGTTTATGTGGACATTAAAATCCCTACCTTGGAGGCTTTGGTTTAAGAAACAAAACAGAACAAAACCTTTCTGTTTCCTGAGGAAGTGTGGAGTGAAAAAGAGAAAATGACTTCAAGTCTCGACCAAGAAAATAGAACAAGGGAAGCTGGCTTGAAAACAAGTTTCTTTTGTGTGGATCTGAGTTTACTCAGATTTGATTTCCAAAATGAAAAGAAATTCAGATGGCTTCTCAGGGCTCATGATGGAAAAGGATGGTGCCCTGTGATTTCTTTCCCAAGTTCTTTGATTTCTTGGTAGAGCCCAGCCCACCCCCTCAGGCACTGTCACCTAAGGCCCCTGTCACTCTCATTCCAGGCCATGTCAGGAAATGTTTTGAAGACGAGGAAACCACTGAAGCCCTGTCTTCTCTTCATAAATAATTCCTCGGGGCTATGGAGGAAGGCTCTATGTGGCTTTCAGTTTCATTATGGCTCCTTGAGAGCCTGCTCTCAGGCCTGACTCTATGAAGGCGGCCAATTCCTCTGTGGGAAACCCTAGCGGTCTACTGGGAGAAGCTTCTCTCTTGGTTGGAAACCTCACTCCTGGGCACTTTTCATGCAATCAATCATGAAGGAAAGGTCAGCAGACAGCTTTCAAATAACTGATTCATTTAACTACTGACATTGATCCGGGCCAGAGCAGTGGAGCTGGGGGTGGCTGGTTTGGGAGGGGAGGGGGCCAGGGCACAGAAGTCAATCAGAGGAAACCTGAACCTCTTTAGGCATCACAGGAAGACTAAACACTCCCCAAAGCTCCCAGAGATTTTCTAAAACCATCAAAGTGAGTCTGTAGTGATAGCGACTGGAATAAAAACCATGAAATAAAATAGATCAAGGTTCCAAAAGGGTGACGGCTTCCTGTTGAGATGGAGCAGAGAAGCTAAGAGGGTAGGAGGGCAGAGGCAGCCCAGGGCTTCTAGATCTTCCTCTGATACCTCCCGGCTGGGTGATCGTTTAAAAGTCACTTAATTCCCCTAGTCACTGCAAGCCTCAATCGAAGAGAGGTGATCATTTGTATTGATAACTTGGAAGAGAGAGTTTCTTCAATCCCAGGTCCTTGGCCTGATGAAATCACCGGCCCTATCTCCACCCTTCCCCCACCAGATACAGTCTCACATTTCAGGAGACAGATGGGGAGTGAGTCCCAGACCCTGGATGTCATAGGTAGTCAAGCAACTTGGGTTGCAATGTGCACCTAGGGTGGGAAATCCAAGCTTTCCCAGGGCGTTTTTCTTATCTTTAACTCAGTGATAAGCAATAAGTGTTCTTTCCTACCAGACTAGACTGAGATGCTGGGAAACTAGCTTAGCTTCTAGGCATTAGTCTCCCTTTCACAAAAAGGAATAATAGTAGTAATATGCCATTGACCCAAGAGAAGAGGGGGAAAAAATAAAGCAAAATACAAATAAACCCCCAAAATGACCTTCCCTGGTTCTCCTCACTCTCTCTTTCTTGGGCCAGAGTCAATTAGCTCATCACTTTTTGCTTTTCTGCTTATGAAGTCTATACTTTGGATACTTATGCTTATTTATTCTGTTTTGGATAACTTCTTTTCTTTTTTTTGCCATGAAAATACAAACCAAATTCTTATGATCTGAGTTTCCTCAACTGGATAGACAGAAGCTTGCTCTTATTTTGATTAAGGAGGGCTATTACATAATTTTCCTCTAGTTATTAGTCTGTTGGGAGTATTCTATAATTTATAAAACTTACCAAAATTTTTCATGTGATGAAATGAATAAGAAATTAATATTGCCAGACAGAAAACTCTCCTAGGTATTAGTTAGTGCTAGTTTCCTCTAGGAAATTCTGGAGAATGATTTTAATTTCCCAGATTAAAAAAGTTCATTACAGCATAATCATCTGAGAGCATATGGGTCTGACAGTGAAGGCAATATTTTCTACACATAGTCTACCACTTTTCTACCAAAAGGAACAATGCATTTGCATTGATATCATTTTCATCATTTTTATATATAGTTATGATGCACTTCTTTTAGCAAACACATTAGCCTTTGTGCTGTTTAATTACTAAAATAAGGAAAGATTCTCTGGTTTTTCCAATGTCAATAGAAATTCCTATACTATTTTCAATTTGTAGATAACCATTAGCGGCAGTTACATGGGAAATAGGGTTAATTCACTATTCTGTTGTATAGTAAGTAGTGTTATTATTAGAAATAGGAGACAATTGCAAAAAAATCATAGATAACTATATACATACATGCCATGCCATATAACAGAATATAATATGTATGTGTATAATATTTCATAGCATATACATTATGAATATGTTATTTTTTGCATTTTTTATTATATAAGTATATACAATCACTTTCATACATCTGATAGCCTCATTCTAGACCTAGATGATACCTTGAAATAGGAAAAATATGGATTTTTTTTCTGAAAAATAACTTGACAATTCTTTACATAGTCTGGAATAATAGATTCTATTTGAAATCTAGATACATTTTCACTTGGCCCAGGCTTTGAATATCAGCTTATGTGATTGCATTTATATATAATTCTATTTAAAAAGTATACGAGAAAATTTAAAACATCTAAGGAGGCTAAACATATTCTTTTGCACATTATTCATTTGTTTAACACATCTCTTCTTTAGTACAAAGGCAGATTTCAGCCTAACACCTAACAGTAAGCACAAATGTGATTCAAGATAATAATGTTTTATTAAATACACTTAAAAGATAACCTCTAAGTTAAGATAAAAATATCACAATATTAAACATTTTCATTGAAATTTATTTCTTTTACTAAAGTGTATCAAGCAACTATTTGTACCCAGAAACACTTTGAAACAGAGGCTTTTTTTATTCATCACAAAAATAATGGCCAATACTTTTTGATGCTAAAAAAAAGACAAATATCTAAAAATCAATGAACGTGAGTTATACCAGGGCTTTCTTAGTCTACTATCAATCCCTCTTCCCGGATTTCACTTTGAGGTAGTCTTGAATTACATATCTGACACTCAGAAAATAGTCTTTCAGTGATTGATGTTGACGTTTTAAAGAAATTTGAAAAGCTATTTCTTGAACGACAACTCTGGGGCAAGTGAATTATCAGAAGATAACTTCTTATTACGCAAATTAAAAAGCAGAGTGAACTAACTTGTGTTTATTTTTCCCTCAGTTTATTAAAAATGACAAGTAAACCAACAAAACATAGCCAGAAACAACACATAATCTCAATGACCCAACAATGTTACAATGACATAATGACTAGCTAGGTCCCTAGGAGAACAAGAATATCTTTTTAATATACTATAAATATGATTTTAAAGGACTATTTATACTTTCTGATCACAAAAGTTGACTGGTTGTTGGTTTGTCAAAAAAATAAAGGAACACTCCTTGTGAATCCCTTTACTTAGCATGATTTCTCCTACACTGAATCTGGTTTATCTGGTCTCAATTTTGACTTAGAAATGTAATGAAGTTGGGTCACCACTGAATTTTTATAAATACCTTATGCAAAATCATTTGTACTTTTTGCCTCACATATATGAAAAACAGCCAGTATTCTCAAGTGGAAACAACTAAATGGAAAATTGCATTTTCTATACAATTTAATGTAATAATCTCTCCAGTTTTCCATTTGTGAGAAAATGCACATTTAAAGTTTCAGTCGTTCTGAAGTTTAATATAGAGTAGACATTATATTTCTAAACTCTTCTTTCTAATTTCTGTCCCACAAAATGCCCCCAAGCTTCTCATATACCAGACCCTTTAGATGATGTCATCCCTACTTGCCAAGTCTGCCATAGTATCGGTTGTTCCCCTTTCTCTCTATAAACATGTCAAACTCAGTCTAATTCATTTAGCCTATTGGCTTTGTTAGTCTCACTGTACAACTTGTTCCATATGCTCACTTCCCGTGATGCAAAAATGACTCTGTTCACATTTCTTCTTTTTCCCTCAAGTCTCCAATTATTGGTCAATGTCTCTAATTTTTTTTGCAACTGTCTTACTATTATTTAAAAATTGCTTCTATTTTAAATTCTTTGTTTCATTTATAGTCCATTTGGGGCACTTAATCATATTTCAAATATTCCCTGATTGTTGGGTCCTGCACAGTCAGGGTAATTCTAGAGTTTCTAGGAAAGCTGAATAAATATGAAATAACCAATCAATCACCAAGTATTTTACAATGATTTCTATGTATGTTAATGTCCTGAGAAGTTAAAATAGATAACATAAAATAAAATACCGAAGTAGTCTCTGACTTCAAGCAGCTTACACTGTCTTGGGGAAAAGATTTAAAGGAATTCAATTAGTAGAATAATAACTATTTCCTCCTTTTTTATATTTTTATTCCGTCATTTCTTAGCAAACCCTCTATTTACATGGAAATCTCTTATTTAACAGGGTTTTTCGATTGATTATAGCAGACATTACTAATAATGATAATTAATAATATTCATGTATTACTTTTTGATTTTCGAAGTGTTTTGCATTCATTATTTTATCAGATCCTCACAGCAAATTTTTGAAGTAGATAGAACAACTAGTATGACTTTTATTTAATAGGCTTGGTTACTAAAACACAGAGGAGATAGGTGTCTTTGGCCAGTGTCATATGAGTAATAAGTCTAGAATTCAAGTCTGCTGGCCTTCAGGCCACTGCTCTTTCCATGCCTTGGATCTATCCGTGACTCATATATATCCAAATGTGTTTGTACCACAGAGGACCAAGAATATTTTCCAGTAGATCAGAATCCAGCAATTCATTGTCTTTGACAGAATCCTATCTCCACGTCCCCCTCCCCAAAATGCAATTCATTGGTCTTGATCTTAACTGCCCCAGTTCTTTGAAGGATAACTATCATTCCCCCATCACTCAAGGTAAAAACACTCAAGTACAATAATTCATTCAGTAAATGTTTATAGATCACCATCTATGGCCAAGAATTCCATACTCCAGGACTTGTTAGCTAGTATTCATGACCCCAAAAGGGACCACAATTCTCTGGAAAATGAAAAGCAGCTCTTATTCCACCAATGTTCAGAGATGATCCCCCTCTTTCCCAACTCTCAAAGCACAGGTGGTGAGTTTAAATTTGTTTTAACTCTAAAGTCAGAATTCTCCTAACACCTTTTCTAACAGATTTTCCCCTGTTGCTTCTCTCTCTTTGTCAGTTCCCATCAGTGATTTTTTGTACATGAAAGAACATCAACTTCTTGGCTCATGATATCTAATATGGATTTTTAATCACCATCATGATTTCATTGCTGGTCATTCTCATTTCTATTTCTTTCACAGTTTTTTAAAACCAGAGACTCTGCTCCATCTGTAATGTAAACAAGAGAGCCCATAACACTGTCCAAACTCCTTTTTAAGGCTTGCTCAACTGGATGCCTTTTAAACTAGATAAGTCACATCCATACTCTCCTGTTTCCTGGTATTTTCCACCCAACTTTCTTTATTTCTTCTTCTATTTAACTAGATTCATCAATATCTATACTGGAGATATTTGACTACATTGTTCTCGATCATGTAACTATTAGGAAAATCCAGGTTTTTCTTTTATCCCAAACTCCAAATTATTTTATTAAAATTAGTTTAATAAGTGTCATTAATCACTCTTCACTCTACAATGGCTCTGAGAGATTTTGCAAAGTTATTCATATAATTTTCCTCACAGATTTTAATGCATATGAGCCGATCCAAATAAATTTATTGTGTTTGACATTAGAAAAATGGAAGAGAAATCCTATTTACTAATTTTTCCTATATTTTCCAGGGGAAGGAAATGTCATAAAGTAAAGAAAAAAGTATTTTCTGAACCATCATAATTTTGGAATTATTTTCCCTTTATCTGCAAAATAGTAAAACTATTTCTTAACTGAAAACAGCATTCTCTTTAAGGCAATTCATATACTTCTTTCTCCATTTTAAAATAGGAGGAAAAATTTGCTAGATAATGCTTATTTAAAGTACAGCAATAGCAATTCCATGCCTATCATTTCCTAGTTATCAACTTTTAATGAATCTATAATTTCCTTGGTTTTCTATAGTAAATACATCAGAAAAACACATTTGACTGCTACCTGAATTCCACCTTTGTATGTTCCTCATTTTCTAACAGTCCTCTAAAGAGACAGGACAAATGAGAAACATGCTTATGGATCTGGATCATAAGGAAAATGTTTCAATGATTACTTCTTTAATAATTCTGCCAGAAGCAAAATAGATATAATAAAATCAACACACACACACACACACACACACACACACACACACATACACACACACACCCCACTCTTCCAGCTTTTAATTTATTTATTTTTAAAATTTGGTTAATCCTAGCAAAATGCACATTGACGAGTCAGAATAAAGAGAGGAAAAATGGCTTTCTGTGCAAAAGTGCACTCAGTCCAGTTCTCATTTAAATTCTTCAAAGAAAAGCATACATGCTCTGGCAGTACAAGATGCAATTTATTTTTGGAGCGTTCATTTTCCAGTTACAATATATTCTTGTATCAGAAGATCATCTTTGTTTTGTTTGTTTTTTTATGTACTTGCCTTTCAAAAAGACGTTTGTATTCTTCAAAATATTTAAATGAAGCCAATTTAAGACCCAGAGCTTTAATTTATTTAAACTTATGTTCACGAGGTAAACTCTTTGACCAGTTGTCCAATCAAAACAACTTTTTTCAAAGTGACAAAGTCTATAAAACGTCACTTCCCTCTGCCCCCTTAATTTCATTATTGTTGCATCCTGATCTAACTAGTCCATTATCAGAATTTTATTTTTCATTTTTCCTTAACAGAGAAAAAATATTGATTAAGCACAGTAGCAAATGAGCAACTCAAGTCTCACAAAGTGTAAAAACCCTGGTATAGGTCAATGGAACTAGGCAAACAAGAGACCAATTCAAAAGTTCCTGCCCAATTTCCTTCCACAGCCAGGTCTTTATGAGCAAGGAGCCATGGAAAAGATCCTAGAAAAATAAACTGTGGAAACATTTCAGCAACTAAATTGAGATTGAGCAAGGTTCTCAAAGATGGCATTGTTATAGTCTGCTTTCATCAAAGACTGTGATTCAGTCTTAAAAATGGTGCTATTCAAAGTCTGCTTTAGAACTAGCCATATATCTTAGGAATTTGCTTCCTAATTGTACTGTATACTTTGCAAACACCTTTTGTTCTTTCATTTTGTGACCTGATGTTTTAAGTAAAGCCAGTATATAAGAAAGCAAATGATGAAACCTTACTTTATGTAAATTAAAGTATATTATATAATTTTGTGCTATTGTAGTTTCATGAAGTCTCATTTATTTTTTTGGAGGGGTGAGTTCAAAATTACAGTGATATCCAGAGCGATATCTTATTCAAAAGTCTACAGAGGAAAAATGAGCTACTTTGCTACCTTTATTCCTAATATCTCTAATAATTCATATTATTATTCATTACATTTCATTTTCTATTGTAAAAATATAAAAACCTAATACTATAAAATAAAATATCTAATATTATCTAATACCAAAACAATTCTGAATATTTCTGCTCCTACTTCATCTCAAATGGAGCAGAATATTCTTGAAAAGGCAATACAAAAGATGGTTCTTTGGAGAATACTTAGACAATTTTGGGAATGTCATTTAATTATTCTCTTTCAATTTCCTAATCTTCAAAATGGCAAGATTGGATTAGATGACTTGTATTGCTAGTTCCAAAGGTCTCTTCTTAGTCTGAAAATCTGACGCTACTGCCTCCATGTTCCTTCTAATAACCGCTCTGCATTTGGTTTCAATGATGTGCTTCACTTTTGTTCTCCCACTACTCTATCTGATCCCTTTTCAGTTTTCTTTACCAATTCATCATCCTCTTATCAACCTTTCAAAATTTTCCATGAAGATCTACTGTCAACTATATTTTCTTTCTCAATGTTCTTCCGGGATGATATCATCTACTTCCATGGTTTTTAATGGTATGGTTTTTTAATAATCATGATGATGATGTCCATCTAATTATCTTATAATCATATCCTGACCAACATTTATAAGTCTTAGACATACATCTTCCCCTAGCTGTTTGGGCAATATCTCAAACTGAATGCTTCAAATTGAATTTTGCAGATAAAAGCCTCCTTAAAATTAGTATATGTCAAATGCAAATGACTCTAATGACATATACATACCTTGGTCATATTTAAATAATAAATTTTTTTAAATTGGATTCAGGACTTTTATATATCTACACCAATAGATCTACAGTTTATCCTCTGAACAAGCTACTAGAGAATCTATTTTTTTAGTTTTTCAGTCATTTTTTTTGAATTTCTTAAATATATCAGTGTAACAACTTACTAACATTTCATAGGACAATTATAAGTCATAAAATTGAGTTTTTTCTTATGAAACTTAAATCTGCAGTAAAAAATTTAATTAATGAACTCCCGTCTTAAAAGTTAAATGATAATAGATTCAATAACAATTTAGAAAGCCGCTATTAACCTTAACTTAAATGTCTAAATTTGTAAATATATAATCTTTAACCATAAGGACTCATAGTCAAGATCTTCAAGTTTCTTTTTTAAGATTCTTCCTTTAACTGATTGATAGCAGAATTAATATTAGGTACAAAGTTAAATTCTCTAAAGTTTTCAGTGAAATTGGGGGTTCCTCATGCTTGAACATTGGTTATTGGAAAACTAAATTTAGGAAGGGCTCCTAGATTGCCTTGAGTTCTGAAAGAGTATAACAGAAACATTTAAGAATCTATACATGTAACACGCATCAGTGATGCTTATCTTCTAGAAGACTCCACCTTCAGAGTTGCTTTGAGAACAAATCTATTCCCAGCATGCCTGCATGAAACATCTGAGCCTAGGATGGCTATGTGGTGATAAAATTGATATTGGGAATGAGCTGCTAAGAAAGGGATCCGATGTTTACCCTTCCATCTCATTCTGTCCCCATGTACCATTGTCTCTGCAAGACCTTCTTACTGATGGAGATGGCCCCCAATGGAGTTTATAAATTCTCTGGTCATGGACAATCTTAAAGGCCAAGGGGGCAAATTGTTATAAGATTAAGCCCGATGGTTTTGGGGCAATCCCCTCTCAAGTTAATCCTATTAAAATGAAATAAGAAGAACATTTCTTTTATTCCAATAGCACTAAAACTAATAGAAATAACTAGTTTCCTTTTCATGGTATTTTTTTTTTCTGTAATCATTGTTTCAGCTTAACTAGATATTATTCAGTAACAGACATATAGGATTTTTACTATTCTTTTATTTGTAATTATAATCAGGCTAAATCAGTCGCAGGAAGTGTGGAAATTGTAAGGAAATTGTAAAACTGAAAATTGATTTTGATTCTATTTTGCTAAAAGTTAATCCATCAGGGCAGCTAGCTGGTGTAGTGGATAGAGTACCTGCCCTAGAGTCAGGAGAACCTGAGTTCTGGCCTCAGACACTTAATAATTACCCAGCTGTGTGACTTTGGACAAGTCACTTAACCCCATTGCCTGGCAAAAAACTAAAAAAAAAAATAATCCACCTAGACTTTCCCCTTGTAAACTTCATCGACAACCTACATTCTTGCCTAAAGGTGAACATTTTATCCTGCAATTACCTCCAACTCTCCAACTCCACCTATCACCCACTTTCTAGAGAAACTTGATTAGCCTAACTCCCATTTCATGAAGATTACCCCATTGTCTGAAAACATTTGTCTTGTGACTGGAATCACATGCATTGACTGTGATTAAGGGGTTTTCAGGAAGGGAGATCCTAATGATGCAATCTCAATTCTGACTGTGTCATTGTTAGACAATGAGAAGAAGAAACACCTTTATGGCTGGAGACTTTGCTCTGTCAGTTTGCTAATTGTTATAAAAGCACCTGCTGGAAATTGAGAATTGATCTTTCAACTATTTTAATAAACTTGGATCAATCTGACCTGTCAAACACAGTGCCCTTTATTTTACAATATATCTATGCCCAAAATTGAATTCATTATCTTTATATCCTAAATCAAAAAAATCAGAATTTCTCCCAAAGTCTTTTATTGGATTCGGTATTTTTTGTTGAAGATATCACTTTGATCTCACCCAAAACTGGAAAACCAACAGTCACCTTGGTTCTGTCATTTCTTTCAACTTCTCAGTTCAATCAGTGCTCAAGTCCTTTGGCATTCTTCCCCTCCTCTATCCTTAAACATCATCTTATGAGGAGAGCTAAATGTCCAAAGCAAAAGAAATGTCCAAAAAAAGGCTGGGTATAAGTCAAGACCTTAGTACACAAAAAAATCTAAAAAGTTGAGGTCAAAATGTAAACTTCAGGCCAGGAAAATCTAACTGAAACTGTACATCATGCTACCAAAGATGTCATCACAATAACTATTTGATGAATCCCCACAACCTCTCCTAAACTTACAGCTTTTAAAATTCCAGACATCTCTTAAAATAGTCATTATATAAAGTCTTATATCCAGTCAGGTTAATCAACTTCGCCTTATGGAGCGATTATGAATTGTTCCTTTCATAGGTTCATAGCATAATGGGATCACCTATCCAGAGGAGGAAGGGACCTCAGAGATGAATCTTCTTAAGACCTATGATTTTCTAGATGAGGAAACTGAAGCGAAGGGAAGTTAAATGATTTGCCCAACATCATATAACCAGTAATCAACTCCAATAGCTTATGCTGAGCATGAAATATATATCTAAATTTTAATTCAAGGTAAAATTAAATACCAATTCTTTGATTACACTGACCTGAATTATGCAATCCTACAATGATTTCTCATATAACATGTATATTCACATCATTTACTGAGTTCTTAGAACTCCGAATCAAAGAATGACAAAGCTCAAAGGAGTTTATCTGGATGATACAGTCCACCTACTTCGTTTAGACTTCAGGAGGCAATGAGATTTCAATATTTCCAAGAAAAGGACTTAAGAATTCTTGATTTCATAGTTCCTAGCACAGTGTCATTTGGGCAGTTGGTAAATCTTTATGAATTTATGATATGGTAAATATTTATGAATAGGATATGGCAAATATTTATGAATTTGTAAAAAAATTGTGAATGAATCTTCATTTCTAAAACTCTTCAAAAAACAATAATCCCTGTCTTTTAGACAATTTTTCCTGAAAATTATAAAAAAGACTCTGGTAAATATGAATTCTCTATATTTAAGCCTTATAAATAATTCTGAAAACAACAATCCATTTGAAAATTACATGAGAGTAGAAGATAAAGACAGGAAAATACTCATACTTTATACATTTTATATGTAAGGCATATAATTCTAAAAATAAAGATATGAGATCAGAATCATTCATGAGCAAATGTTGAGAATTTGAACTAATTTCTAAAAAAATTATCACTGTATTAAGTTTTGTTAATGCAGAGGGTTTTTGTTTTTTAGTTTGACTTTAATACATACATCATAAAAATTTAGAAATGAAGGGAAAGTTAGAGTGTATTTTATTCAATTTTCTCCTTTTTACAGTTGAGGAAATGAGCAGATTAGTTAATGACTCACTTTTAGTAATTTAAGTCTCACAACACCTTATTATTTCCTACTGCTTCTAAACCAAGATGTGACAAAATGATCTTTTGCCCTAGGGAAAGGACTGAGTAGAGGAGAGGTGGGACAATTATATACATATGTTTGTGTGTGTGTGTGTGTGTGTGTGTGTGTAGATACATTGAGGGGAATAGACTTAGAGACAGATAAGATAGATATGAATATATAAACAGTGTATTAAGAAATACATTTGAAAGTTTCTTTTTCATAATTGATTTATTGGGTCACTAAATATCTATTTTTATATTCTTCATGGGATGATGACACATTTGTTATTCCAACTTCTCCCATTGGATCTAGATCTTCTTACTCTAAGTCTAGTGTTATTTAGACTTTGGTGTTCCTTTGTTTAGTTTAGCAATATCTTTTTTTAAAAAAGTCATAAGGGGGAAAGTGAGGAACAATTTTCGATAAATAAGAGAGGATGTGCAAATTACCCCTAGTGACCAGATGTGGTCAAGGTTACAATTAATTCTCTGGAGATCAGTGATAGAACTCATTGTAAAAAAGATAAGAGTTAGAGAGAGGGATCCTAAAAGCTCTGTCCTAGAGACTCTCACAAAAGATTCTCAGGATTATTTAATGAACTGATCAGCTCATTTAACTATCCAATGAATATTATGCTTTTAAGCATATAGACTTCTAATATTCATTAAGCAATTTTCATGCACAGGATGATTTGGGGCATTTTTAATCATTAGGGTGATTCTTTTAATATGAAAGAAATCTATTCTGAATCATTTTGTCGTAGCCAAAGATGAGCATCTGATAAATGAAGCAATATGGTATAAAAAAAAATTCTATATCATTTGAAGTCATAGCTTGTTGTTCAGTTGTTAGGCATTTTTAATCCTTCATTTGTGGTTTTCTTGGCAAAGGTGCTGGTGTGGTTTTTCATTTTCTTCTTCAGCCTATTTTACAGACGTGGAAATTGAGATCATCAGAGTTAAGTGGCTTACCCAGAGCCACAAAGCTAGTAAGTGTCTGAATTCAAATATGAATTCGGGAAGATGAGTCTTCCTGACTGTATGTAGGTCTAGCACAATATTCATTGTAACACCTAATGGAAGTCAGGGGACATGGATGCAATTTCTGCCTCAAATGCTTACTGCTGACCCATCCAAGGTCTCAGTTTCCTCATCTATAAATGAATATTTTTGTTAGTCATGATATATTTTCAAGTTCTAAATCTATGATCCTGTGTTTACTTAAATTTCATTAATTAATCATTCAGTTTTGAGGGAAACCTAGAGTTACATGAGCAAAACTATAACCCATATTCCAAACCTTGGTGACACTAATTTTTCAAAGCAATATATGACAAATATTTATTAGGCACCTACTTTGTACTTTTAGTTGACGATACTAAATACTAGATGAAACTACTACAAAAGAATCTTTCTTTAAAATCCTTTTAAAGTATGTCATTCTTTTACCAAGAATAATCACCACATTTCACTGTCAAAAACACAGAATTAAATAAGATGCTTTGGACTTTGGCTATAAGAAGTCTTTCTTATAGCAAAAAAATATTAAAAAATCACTTTGCCCGAGTAGAAAATGATTTATTTTAACAAACTTTAACCAACCAAGTAGATGTTGCCTTTGAGACTGGGCCACTTTTTCATTTTAACATTGACTATTTTGTACAAAAAAGCAATCATGTATCTGTTATATCTAAAATGTAACATGCAAGAATTAACTGGAAGTGGTGTCACTTTTGATTGGTCTTTATCCTCAGTGACAGAGCTATTATCAAATGACATCCAAAGGTCTCCTTTTCTTTACATATATGTTGATGCAAGATAGATTTTAAGTTTCCAAGATCATTAAAGCATGGTGTTCTGGAGATACATAGGTAATAAATGAATGTGTGCATAATCATACCTATCTGTATATGTGAAAATATAAATATAAGTATATGGTATGCAACTAGTCTTTATTATATGTATGTATGTTCAATGGGGTGATGAAAGAATACAAGGAATAATTTACCATTGGTTTATTTTTTAATTTAAAAGAGAGGATAGGTAGTTTGATAAATATCATGCCTGAAAACTATCATTTATGATTTATTATTTGTAAATAAAGGAATACAGATACATATATATCTATAGTGCTTATTAGAAAAAATTCAAAAATATAATGGAAGCAATGTACTACTTCAATGAAAAGATTAAAGAGAAGTGACTTCTCAGTTCCATTTTACGTCTATTCAAAGATTTAAGTGCAGTCACTTAACTTGTCCATATCTCAAAATCAACCATTATTTTATAAAAACAAATTGTCTTTGCCCTTTTTTAATCCCTGCTGTACTTTATTAGAGTGTCTCTAAATATAGTAAAATAACAATATGTGATATTGGGCCATAAATCTCAGATCAAATCCCTTATGAAGTTTAAATGGGTTAAGTGGTTTGTCCAAGATCACAAAGATAGTGATAGAAATAGAATCTCAATCATACCATACCATGTCATCTCTTGAGAGACAGAGAATCCATCTATCCAACCATACTGTATACACATGTATATATTCACATATGATATAATTTCATATATCTGCAATCACATAGATGATGTGTGTGTGTAATATTGAAAAAATAGAACATAACATTATTTCTTACTTACATGTACAGTAATGGTAAATGCCAAGAATCCACCAGCACCAATTTTGGTTTATACTTCCTTGGTTTACTGTCATAATATAGCTATGATACTGAAAATCATTGATAAAGGTAATGATTTTTTTCTTCATTTTGGTACAGTGTGATTTCATTGGCACGGGAAATTGTCAGTGTAAAAGTTTTCTGACAGATAACTAAGTCTTAGAAAACTGTTCATGAGTGAGTTTATGCAGCTACTATGTAGTACAGAGGGGACTCGAACCCAGGTCTTCTAGAATCTTGTATCTTGATCCTTGAACCTCCTTCATCCACTCCACTCTGATGCCTCTTAAAGGATTATTTGCTGTGCAAGCAAAATAAATCTGAATGTTATCATGGAGTTCAATGTGAATAACATCAATATGGGGCAGGACTTTGAGATGACTCAAACCTCAAATAAGTGTCCACTTTTCCATTTTTGTCAGAGTAGCTCTATTGCTAATCTGTGGGTTACTGTTATGGAAGTTTAATGACACAGTAATATGCAAAACTACTACTGTGTATTCTATTAATAATTAGCTACTCCATGTGAATGAGATTTTATTAATTTCCTACTAGAACAGCTTCTTGAATTTTTATGTTATTGTAAATAGTATATATAATCTACTAAGACGTAGCGATTTACCAACCCTTCTATAATAAATATCTAACCCCAAAGATGTTTTTTGAGCTCGGAGCTGGGAATTATAATAATCATATTATTCTGACAGTTTGATTTAGAGATATGAATTTAATCTTTAATTTCATTGTATTTATTTTGGAAATAACAAATTGGATGCCATATACAAAGATAATAATGTGTGGACTTAAACATACAAACATGGCAAATAAAATACTGTATTTGCTGCAAAAAGTCTATTTCCTTATTTCCGAAATCATCATAAGAGAAAAATGCATTAAAAAGTCTTTTAGATGGAAAAATTGAGCATTCATTTTCAACTTTTTCTTGATATTTATCACTATTTTAGTAAAGTCACACACTTAAAAGTCAGTGTTAAATTTAATTAGGAGCTTTTTTATAATCTGACATTTCACTGTTGTCAACCACTAGAGGGCAACACTGTAATCTCAGTGATAACACTGAATGAATTTAGTTTCTTTATTATTGGTTTATACATAATAAGAAATGTAGAAATTGCTTAAAATGCCTATCGCCATTTTTTTCCATTCCTTTTCCACTTCCTAAGGTTAAAATTAGATTCATAACCACAGTTTGATATAGCAAACAGAGGTTGTTGAAATGATACCAAACAGGTTTGTACTTGCCCAACAACGAATGACAAATAACTGCTTTCAGTAAGATTAAATTCTCAGGTATGTTAAATGAATCAAGTTTGCATCCCGTTGAATGTACTATAATGCAGTCTCAGAATGGCTTTAGCATTTTCATTACTCAATTTGCCTCTTCTTTGACAGAGATATATAGAAGTGATATGCAAAAAAGGAAAGTGGTTATAATGGTGTCAGAGACAATTAAGTTTCTTTCTTGGCTTTCTGATACCCAGAGTTTTCTGGAACTGGTGAAATGGTTTGATGATTCTTGGAGAAAATAAAAAGGCATGGCTCACATAGAGGCATTGATTGAGAAAGATAGAAAGGAAAACTGGAAAGCTTTGGGAGCACTAGAGAAATTAGGGATTTAGAGATGCATTCAAAAGTAGCTGTCTTACAACTTTTGAGGACAGTCTGGAATTCTAAGAGGGCTGTGCAAATTAGAAATTTAACCACAGCTGAAGAGAAATTGACCCTGAAAAATCACAAAAGGGGTTTTATGGAAATGAATTCTCATGCTATTTTATTTTATTTTATTTTTATTCTTTTGCAAATCTGGACCCTCTAGGAATTCATGATTAAGTTAAGCAGAGTGCTTCAAAGTTGTTAACTAAGCTATTTTGACTATTATAAATGTACAAATTAAAAATAAAGGGCATATGAAGAAAAACTATCTGCATTCAGAGAAAGAACTGATAAGTATATTTATACATAGAATAAAAGCATATACACATATATACACACATCTCTCTCTCTCTCTCTCTCTCTCTCTCTCTCCATCTTGTGTCTAATTGTAGCCATCCCTAGTGCAGGGGGGAAGGGGAGGAAGAAAAAAGAAAAAAAAAGAAATTTACACAGTAACTTTATTATATATATTTAAAAGTAATAGTAAGTTGTATATAATAGATTTGAAGTTTCATGTGTAATTATCTTTTTTTAACTATGTTATGGAAGTTCTGTTTTATTCTATTAATTAAAAATTGTCAAATTTTATAATTAAAATATATAATTATAAGACTGAGAGAATTGAAAAAATTAAAAAGGCAAAGCATAACTTCTCAGTTGTATGTCCACTTCAAGACATGTAAGATATACATGTCAAAGATACCCCACATGCAAATTGGCAGTAGACAATTATTGATGGGAAAGCTTATAGAATACTCTTTAGTGTCAAAAAGAGAATATGTTTTCAGAAAAGTACAAAAGAGATAGAATGAGGGTATCTAGGTGGCCCAGTGGATAGAACACCAGCCCTGGAGTCAGGAGGAGAAGAGTTCAAATCCAATCTCAGACACTTAATAATTGTCTAGCTATGTGACCTTGGGCAAGTCATTTTACCCCATTGCTTTAAATAAATAAATTTAAAAAAACTGATAGGAGATGTCAATCATGTTGCACCTGTCCTGCATTCTAATTGTAGCATGCATTCATCTCTTGCCTCCTAAGTTATCTCAAAATTCTAGAGGTCACAGACAGCATCCAACATAGATGGATGACTAAGAGATACTTTCAAAACTCACTGATATTAAAACTGACAATACCCTAGAGAACTGGTTGCTTTAGGATCTCCAATTCAATGTGGTCAGAATTAGAAGTATATTAAAATTATTTCACCCAATTAGTTGGTCTTTGTCCAATGTAGAAGGAATTAGTAATTTCATTGAACTTCCTTTTAAAAAACAAAAACCCTATTACATTTCTTTAGGCTTTTTTTTTTTGCAAGGCAAACAGGGTTAAGTGGCTTGCCCAAGGCCACACAGCTAGGTAATTATTAAGTGTCTGAGACCGGATTTGAACCCAGGCACTCCTGACTCCAGGGCAGGTGCTTTATCCACTACGCCACCTAGCTGCCCCTATTACATTCTTAATATAAATCTACCAATAAGTATTTATTAACCCCCTACCAGTACTAAGACTTTTGTTAAAAACTGGGGGGGGGGGGCCTACAAAGATGAAAATGAAGTGATTCCTTTCCTCAAAAAATTTATGTTCTAGTGAGAGAAGCAATATGGACACATAAAAGTATAAATAAATAAATAAAAATGGGGGAGGAGACTGGAATCTCACTAATGGGAAGACCAGACTGGGTTTCCTGTGGATGATGACACAACCTGAAATTTAAAGGAAGAGAGAGAATCTGGGAAGTAGAAATGAGATGGGTGCTAGTGTTCAAAGCTTGGAGGACTTTGCAAACATCAGTAGATGGAAATGGAAAGCCTTGTGCAGAGAACAAGAAGGTCAGTTTAATGGATGGAATTTAAGGGCTCAACAGAGGAAGTTAGGGGTCAAATGAAGTCACTGGAGTTTTTTAATCAGTATGTTGTGAAGGGGAAGAAGGATAAAAGGAAGGAAGGAAGGAAGGAAGGAAGGAAGGAAGGAAGGAAGGAAGGAAGGGAGGGAGGGAGGGAGGGAGGGAAGGAGGGAGGGAGGAAGGGGGGAGGGATGAATGCTAAGAAATGCTAAACATTTCAAAAATATTACATCATCTGATCCATATAGCAACCCTGTAAGGGAGGTGCTGTTATAATAAACATTTTACAGCTGAGAAACTAAAACAGACAGCAGTGACTTGTCCAGGGTCACAGAACTAAGGATCTAAGACTGGATTTCAATTCAGGTCTTTGAGACCCCAGGCACAGTGCTCTAATAACGGCTCCATCGAGCCACCTCAGTTACTCAACAGCCTAAGTCTGAAAACCCATTCTGGATTACTGCTGAATAATGTTGAATAATTTCTCTTGATACTCTATGTCTCAGTCATTCAATGAATTCAATAAGGATCACATTAAAATTAATTGTTTGCATAATGATAATAACAATGACTACAACATTCTGCTTGCCAACTTGATTACTGAATATAGTTTATCTTGGCCAAGCATAATGATGAAGTATCAGAACGAGAAGGGGACAATTTTTGTGTGGACCTTAGAGTCCCACGCTAGAGGATTCACAGGACTATTTTCACTAGGGTCATTGTGTGTGGGAACAGTCACAGCTCATGAACATAAAAGATACAAATAACTTTTGCCAATAGAAATGTAGGGTCAAGCCACTGAGAAACAAGGATGCCAAGCCTTCACATACTAGCAGAGCTTTGGATGCTTGCAGCTGAAGACTGAACACTGTTGACACTGTGCATACAAAATCCTTTTAGCTGGCAGGTAGTATAGAAGGAAGACTGAATCCTGGCATCATTTTATAGACTGCTTTCTTCATGAACAATGCTGAATTCTATCACTAGCCATACACTACCTGGCAGTTGACAGGTCAGTACACCAACAAATAAATTAGCAACAGTCATAGAAAGGGTCTGCCAGACATATGGCTTCAGCTTTCTCATCTATAAAATGTAAGGGTTGGATTAAATGATCCCTGATCTCCTTTTGGTTCTAAATTTATAATTTCGTGAACTTCCTTATTAATAATGATCCAATTGTCTGGTTAACACACCAAGGTTACTATTGGAGAATTTTATAACATTAATTAGCTATGCATAATTCTGCTTCCAGGGAAGAAAATTTTATGAATAGCAAGCAACAGACTAGACAATTTCCAGGTTCTTTTTGATCAGTAACCTGCCTCATTTAGAATCTGAAGTAGAAAAATCATTATCTAAAGCAAATTTTTGAATGAACTGCTAGAGAACAGAAGTGTGTGTGTGTGTTTGTGTGTGTATAAAGGCATATATATATATATATATATATCAATTTCAATCATCAATCTACTTAACTATCTATATATCTAGCTATTCATTTATTCATCCATCCATCCATCCATCCACCCATCCATCCATCCATCCATCCATCCATCCATCCATCCATCCGTCCATCCGTCCGTCCGTCCATTCATCCATTTGTCTGTCTGTCTGTCCGTCCATCCGTATATGCTTGTTAGAAAGTTATAGATCAAGAACCTGATAAAGAAAGTAGATGTATCTTATTGTCCCTCACAGAAAGTTCCTCATCATATCCACTAACTTTCTCATTCCTATTCTTATGGATGCCAAAGCATGAGAAATTAAAGCACAATTCAGAAAAAAAAGACTTCAGTTATGATATCTATAATCTGTAAACAGTACATAAAGTAACCATTAAAGTATTTAGGCCATCCTAGAGAAATAAATGAAGCTGAGGGTGTTCAATATAATATTTCTTCTTACATGGAAAAAATAAAAACAACCATCTTTGTATTGAGTTCAAAGGTTTTAATCTGTAGAAGTAAATTTATTCTGCTTTAGTAACTATAGAATGTAGATCTGAATAGAACCTCAGAGGGACATGCAGTCCTCTTCTTTAGTAGATGAAATCTGAGGGTCTGAGGGATGAGGTGACTCTGGAACCAATAGGTTTTCTAGTATGCCAAGCTAGTATATTAGATAGAAGCCTTTTTGGTTTTTCTTTTCCATATTGTTTTCATGGATAGATGTTTATGCATAGTTATGTTTACACTCGGGTAAAACACAGAAACAGAGTCCATAAGAAACATAAAAAGTAGATTTTTCCATAAATCAAAGTATTTTTCAAATTTTTGAATAGCAAAAATTAATATAATTATTCATATAAATCCCTGAAAGCACTGCATGTATGACTAAATAAGCTAACTTAGAGACTAAATTCATGTGTGTGCTTTGCTCCCCCTAATAATTTAATCCCATTAGAAAAGAAAAAAGTTCAAATATTTATATCTATGCATATTTACATGTGGTGTTAATGTATGTCTATGTGTATACATATATACAAGAAAGATTATGGGCATGAATATTTACATATATGTATATAATCTTTCTTGCGTAACAGGGGTTAGCATTGTTCCTCCCCACTTGCCATTCTAAAACCGTGTTGTCATGGTGTTAACTATGTAAATCACACTGAATGACTCCGTCTAAAAGCAAAGTGACAGCTGATGGTGACTACCATTAAATGGTGATCACATCTTTGCCATGTAATGCAATTAGGAGGCAGGAAACAACTAATGTGGGTTGTGCTGGTGGGAGAATGGAGAAAATATTGAATTTTTGCTCTTAATCTACTTACATCTTGTAGAGGGGCATTAGTTTAGATAAATTAAAATTCAAATGCCACACACATGCAAGCACTATGCTAAATGGTGCTTACAAGTCACTATGCTTTATGATGAGGATGGTTGAATGGCAAAGTACATTTTGCTCCCATGCTTATACGTTTCAAGATCTGACAATTTGATGAGAATCAGCAGTACTTCCTTCCCCCCCTTGGAAAACTGATGGAACCTGATGATCTGCCAGTAGAAGCCAAAAGATGTCAAAATTCTTCTATTAAAATTCTGCACAAAGTTCAGGCTTAGTGGGAACTGTGAGGCCCATACCACCTTAGCAATATTTAAGAGTCCATCTGGTCCAAGAGATAACAAGCTTTATTTGTTGTAATAGCCTATGCCAAGTATAAAAATAACACAAAGGCCAAAAGGGAGGAAGGCAATGAAGCAAGATTTCTATTTGTTCTTATTTGGAAATCTATCCCCTCTGAACAACTCTATCACATAGAAAACTTCTGCTCTGTAAAGTTCCATTTCAAAATAGTCAACTTTTGGTGGCTTACTTATTCTAACCACTGGCTCACATGCTTTAAAAAAAATAACTTTACTGTGAACTTTTAATTGGACTTTTTTTTAATCCCTACTTCTAAGGACAATGCTAGCCTGGTCCAAAATATACTCTAAATAAATGCTTGTTGATTGATTTAAGCGTATGAAATTCTTTTTTTAATCATGTAAAATATGCATTACCTACTTCTTTGGAACTTCAGAGCAGTTCTTCACCATTCTTGTTTCATGGAACCTACTGGTAGTCTGGTGATACCTTTCGACCTCATCTCCAAAAACTGTTTTGTCTTATATTCATAAATGAAAGAAATGCTTAATTTCAGTTAGATATTAGTGAAAATTAAGGTGGAATTTTCTCCCATCCATGTTCACATAACCTCTGAAATCTATCTGTGAATACTTGTGCTCCCATAGGTCCCAATTTAAAAGATATCATCAGGATATTCTGATATAAAGTGTGTCCTGTTCTCTTCCTAGAGCTACATGTGCATTTTGCATTTAGCTTTTGCTAATTTAATTGCAAATAAACTCCACATTACTCAAAACATTTTCAAATTTTACAACATACATCAACTCCCATTATCTCCTCTCTACTTTATCTGTGATTCCTTTCTGTGGAAATTGTTTGCATAGGGATAATTCAAAGCAGTGAAATTACTCATAAATTATCATCCACAATAATAAGCAAAGTTATGAACATAGCAAAGAGATGCAATGGATTATTGTGGAAAGAAAACCAGACTGAATCAAGAAGACCTTGATTCAAATTCCACTTCTGACATATGCTAACTGTTTGACCTTGAACAAATTACTTAATCTTTTGGTGTGAACAGACTATAGTCTAACACTATAATTTGCAGAAGAAATGCTGATATTCACTGATATAGTTTCCACATTGGTACATTAGTGAAATCAAAAGTTGAAATAAAAAAACCTAACAGAATGTAATATAGGGGATTATAAGTCCTAAGTATGACTTTTTGGTCCTAGAATTATTTTATCTGTCTATGTATATTCAGAGATGTTATTTTTTCCCCTACACTGAGTGTATTTGCAACCAAGTCTGGTCCTGTGTTATACTTGAAAAAAATGATGCAGATAACTTCTTATTCCTCACTATTTTCCTCCATCACTGAGCATATTATATATTAGATTCACCTAATGTCTTGGTTTCTGAGAACAACTTTTTTTCAATGAAATATTATCTCATTTCTTCTGGGAGCATTCTTTGGAGGAAGGTAGCAGGCTTATAGAATTATCCCTATTTTATCAATGATCACTGGGTCATTAAGGGATTAACAGAAAAAAGCTATTGGTGCATTCTGAAATAGAATTAAATTTTTCATATTTCCAATGTTGAACATTTTCCTAGTAGTCTACCTTATGTATGTATGTATATATATATATATATATATATATATATATATATTAATTGCATCTCATCTTAATTCTAACTCTCAAGTTCTTTCATGAGAATAGTACAAAATGTTCCAGAAAATACTGCTGCTTATTACATAGCTCCCATGGGACACGGCATCTACCTTCTCTTACAAGAAATACAAAACCCATAGACTTGTCTTGAAATAAAGACCCCACATGAAAACAGTAGCCTGAAGTCAGTCTTGATATGTCACTGAGAAGAGGCAAGAAAGGGCCATGTTAAAACAAGTCTCACATCATTCAATTTCTGTCAGACTGGTTGGCGGCATTACATCCTTTCTCCTGGAGCAGCCATATGTGATATTTCAAGGGGATTAAAGACACTTCAAGTAAGTAATAAGTCCAGGCCGACAATTCAAGAAACAATGAAAACTATTCCATCTAGTGCATGTCCAGGAGAATATGAAACCCATGACCAAATTCTATTTTTCTTCCACTTTGGGTCAAGCATGAGAATTAAATGGGACAGCAGTTGTCTGAGAAGTATCTTTATTTAGATGCTATTTCAGTGAAAAATTGCTTCCCAAGAAAGGAAAATATGACTGTTTTGACAGGATTGCTAGGGCTACTACAATTGATGATAACAATGATGAATTCCAATCAGATATAATAGTATAATTGTTATACTATCTAACATGGTGTCCTATAAGACAAGATATTAATGTTTAAGCTTTTCTCAATGCAGTATCCTATTAAAAGTCTAGATTTTCATTAAATGAATAAAGATGAAAATTGACAGCAACTGAATAGATTCCACTAAATGATCCATTAAACACTTACTCTGCTCAGATACAGTCCAATACAACCCAATAAGCATTTATTAAACATCTACTATGTTCTAAATACTGTGCTAATCATCAAGGATTCAATTAGTAATTTTTGAAAGAGTCTTTCCCCTCAAGGAGCTTACAATTTAAAGGCGGAGATAATATTCAAAAATATGCAGGAATATGGGGAAGGGGACACTGAAGTATCCAGAAGGGTAATCTTATTCTGTGAATATGAAACTGGTAGAAGCAAAGGAGAATAATTTGAGAGTTCGATGTCTTCCCTCTAAAGGAAGGCATTGGGAGGAGTTTGGGCATCTGCTGTCTGGGGAAGAGGAGGCTGAAGGAGGTAGCTTGTGTTAGCAACATTGATGGTGAGTTTAGAGATGGGAGGTCATTTAGTTTTGCAAATTTGAAACCAGGCAGAACAGCAGATGCATATTCCAGTTTGCATCGTTTGGTAGAAGATATTTTCTCATTAGAAGTCCCTTTTACCAGTGTGAAATCAGACATGGTTCCCCAAAACGGGGTGGTATATTTCTGAAATATAAGATTCCACCATGCCTATATGTTTATTGATTATTTTTAAAAAAACCCTTTTGGTAGAAAAAAAAATGCATCCATAAAAGCCCTCCTAACAAGTTGTCTCCCAAGCATGATAAGCTGAAATTAGAGAATATAACTGATAATCAGCTTCCAGCAAGCCTTGTCAAAGATATTTGCCATGTCCATGGAATATGCCCAGTAGAGAGTTCAAAGGGAAAACTGATGGCTTATAGATGTTTGAATCCTCCAAATGTTGGTTATGAATGGCAGTGTACTAACTCAAATAAGATCCTGAGCAGCTATGGAGTCTCCAAAATATAGATCTAATAGTCCTTAATTAAAAAAAACCCAGGAGATGAAAAGTACTATTGACCACAGTTTAAAATGGAATACAAATGGAGACCTACTTAACATATATCTTGGACAAATGATTCAGAAAGATGATGATCCAGGCCTAAGATTGAATAGAAAAGAATGGTCTGAATTGTTTTGAGAAAATTGAGTTTCATTTCAGAGGATCATAAAATCATAGATTTGGATCTGTGAGGGACCATATAGTCCTGGACTTCTCCCCACAATTCCATAGATAATAAAACAGGCCAGAGAGGTGAATTGATTTGCTCATTACCTGACTAGTTACCTGACTAGAATGTAACAGAGATGGGATCTAAAATCAGGTTGTTTGACTCCAAATCCAGAATTCTTTTCACCTTGTTTCTCATTCATTCTGAGTTGAACTTTGAATCAAAAACATATTTTTGAATATCCATGGTCTTTTGAAATTACCATATGGGTGAGAATCATAGAACACCACAATTTCCTCATCAAAATGTGACTCAAAGTACAACAGGGAGATGAATGACTCATTTTTGGTGGCAAAGAATTGTTAACAAAGAACACTAGTCCTAAAGTGAAAGTCAATTATTTACTTATACAAAAAAATCAATTACAGGAATGTTCACTCTAAGTTTTTTCCCCTATTTCCATAGTTATGTGATGGAT
Organism: Macrotis lagotis; assembly: GCF_037893015.1. Lineage (NCBI taxonomy): Eukaryota > Metazoa > Chordata > Mammalia > Peramelemorphia > Peramelidae > Macrotis > Macrotis lagotis. Next base: position 4,808,674 of record NC_133660.1, read on the forward strand.
TCAGCTGAAATTCATTAGGTTCTATAAAGTGGAAAAAATGTTGAGGCAAAAGTATATTTCAAGTATGTGGTATGAATTCTGATTATTGATAATTATGACTGAAAGGATCCTAGAAAATTTATAAATTATCCAGGTCTTGGTTTCCTCAGCTGTAAAATAAAGTTTGACCTAGTCCACAGATAAAGTCCTGTCTAACTCTAAAGTCTAATACCTGCATCATCTACTTCATAAAACAATTAGGATTTCCTCTAAATATGACTGAAAATACTTAACCAAAGTATATCATGATTAATCTTGATTCTGAAATGTAGCAAGTGATCTGGAAATTAAACAGAATTAGGTCTAATTAAACAATTAATTATGAGTCATTCTAGTGGAGGAAAATTCTCTCTTCTTGTTCCTTGCCTTTTTTCCTCTTGTTCCTAAAAATTTGGGCACATGAAAAATATCAATGGAAGTTTAATTAATGCACAATAGAAAACAAAATGAGCTTGCTATGACTTTGATATAAAATATATAGATTGGAACATCTTATAGTTAATATTTGAAAGGCAATTCTTCAGTGTACATTGTTACTAAGAACTTAAAGTAGACCTAGCATTTCTTTCTCGCATGCTTGTGTTTGATGTTCTAGTGACTGATTTAACCTTTTTTAAAAAGAACAGTTCTATGGATTTTGTTTTTTTCTATAGAAGTTTTCTTATCTCGCTAAACATTATTTCTAGACCATTTATACTTTCATATATATTTTATTAATGTATATAAAAACATTATTTGTACAAAATGAGAATAAATAAATATTAAATAAAAATACATATATATGCATTAAGGTTTCTATTTATGCTGCACTACAATCAAGATGTCCTAAAAATCTCAGCTATCAAAAATTAAACCTCTTCTTCTGAAGCTGGAATATCTCTTGGGGAGGCTCATTTAGGTCAGACCTAACTTGATCTTTTGCTACTTCTTTCCTAATATTTAGGAAAAGAGAATAATTGACTCTCTCTCTCTCTCTCTCTCTCTCTCTCTCTCTCTCTCTCTCTCTCTCTCTCTGTACCCCCCCCAAAATATAAAAGGTGGTGCTGAGGGAACACTGCCATTAAGAAGTTACATGAAAGTTTTTCTGTTTTAGAATATGATTATAAACTTTGTGTGAATGAGTCACTGATTATCTATTCTGCATTTTGGAAAGATTATAATAATTCATACATATAGTAAATTACGCTAACTCACTGAGTATTGTGCTTTTGCTCTTTTCCCCTTCAAAACAAAAAGTCTTACTTTAATAAAAAAAATTAAGTACTTTTACAAAAAAATAAATACACAAATCACATGTAACAAACATTGTTAATGATATGAGTGACATTAAAACATCTGGAAGATGTCAGGTACTACATTGACTCTAAACATAGAGCACATTTTATCTGATTTTCTTAATGAGGAGAAAAAAACACACCTAGATAGCGAATGTGTTACTCAACATAACCCTGCAGTTCCTGTCCCGGAACTGATAAAGCATCAGAGGGAGTCCCACTGGCAGATTCCAGAAGCGAGGTTGCCTCATCCTTCTGCAAGTGTGACCTATTTTAAGCACATCTAAAGACACATCTCATAAATCATAGGTTCCTTCACCCCATTTCCCTTTCAGATAACATGAAACAAGGATTAAATTATTAAATTCATTATTATCTTATCATTAAGATCTATCATTAAATAATAGAACAAATTAGAAATTTATGAAAACTTCTATAAAATTATAGGATATAGACATGTAAGTATACAGTGAAAAGCTTTTATTGATCTTTCTATAGTACATAAAACATAGAATCTTACATGGGGCAAGTAATCAATAAATGTTTATTGAACAAATGAATAAATAAATTGCTTCATTCAGGCACTTTGGAGAAAAATTTGAACTATAAGTCTTTATATGTGACTAGAAAATCTAGTTCTAGTAAAGATAATATGAAACCTCACCTATCAGAACCTAAGGAGTAGATTATAGGACTCCAAAGGGAGGATGATTAGGAGGAAAGGCAATAATCATCCATGATGTCTTAAATGTTTCATAAATATTCATTATATTCATTTGAAATACTATCTCTATGGAAGATGATTTTTATTGATCAAAAGGTTAAAATATGAGTGAAAACAGTACTACAATTAAATCTCATGTTAAAATGCATTCTTCTATAGGGATAAGTATTCAAGTCATCTCATATATCTGAAGTCAGTTCATTTTCCAAGCCCTTCTCCAAGGAATCTGTCATATATGAGGATCCTTTCTTGAACTGTCTGAATATTTTCTTATTTAGACTTCTGAGATAATCATTCTCTGCCTTGTATGGGCACACCTAAACTAGATCAGAGCCTACAAATGGGAGACAGCTGTGGCAATAATACAGAGAAAAGTAATTTACCCCTTAAATGTCGTTGTTAAAAATGAAGGGGATTATGAATAGACTTTGGAGTATAAAAGGGAAAATCTCAATTTTCCAAAATTATTGTCACAGAATGAAGGGAAGAACTAAATGAACAAGAATAGAATTATACGAGTCTAATTTTTCCTTTCATTCTTGTTATCCCATTTGGTTTTTGCATAGGGAATGAATGAAGACAGTTAAAGAATGTGTAATTCAACTTAATGAATGGGAAACCGAAAATAAATGTCAGCAATGTGCATCCTCCTGAACAAAAATGACCCAGCTCCTTACATTAATTAATTTCTGAGTTAACTGAATTTTATACAAAAAGGCATATTAAATTCTCTCAAATTCTCTAGAAATTAGCTCCATGATGGGACAGTCAATCTGGATGAAGAAATTTTACCACCTTAATACTATTATGGAAAAGGGAGGGTATATCTATCATTTCAATAAATGCTTATATATCTTCCACATAAATATAATAGTAATCCAAAGAAATAGGTTTCTTCCTTACAATTAAACAATCCCAATTGTGATATCCAAAATAGGTTCATAGACCAGAAATCTCCAAACAATTAAGAACTCCATCTAAGTGTCTTCAAATTAAATATGGAAGATCATATATAAATTAAACTTAATGAAGAATAAGGTAATTCTGGGCAAACATTCTTATTTAGAAAGTTGCCCTAGGGCTTAAAAATCTTTTTGAACAAAGAGAGTTTTAAAATTAGTGTTTAAATGCTTTGAGGTAGAGAAGTCAAACTCAACAAATAATCACTACTGTTACAAAAGAAATTGGCAATACATCAACATTCTTTGAAGCACTAGAATTTTCATTTCCAGTCTGTTACCTCTTTTTAACTCCTGCCTCAAATTTACATATTTACAAAAAATCCCAGTATCCTCAATGGGATATTGCTGCCAAGGACATGTTGGCATGTAGGTAACAGTGTACAGCCTGTCTTTGATATCCTAAATTTTACTGCTTTTTGGTCATTATAGCCATTCTTGGATTTTGATTTTAACATTAAATGGTCTCAGAAAGTAAAACAATATTACAGAACTTTTCTTTTCCATTATGGAATCTATCCTTGAAACAAGATAATCCCACCCCTAGTCCTAAGACCCTTGGCCTTTTCTGTTTTTTTTTTAGATTTACCTTATTTCAATCTTAGCATTATTAACAGATCCCCAAGAGTATAGCGTTCAGTTAGATAAAGATAATCTATAAAAAAGATGACTAGAAAAATCTTGGTACTAATAAGACGAAGAATCTTAGATTTCCCTGTGTAATAAGTAGTATCATTTTTATTATTTTAATTTTACAAATGAGGAAGCTGAGGGTCAGAGAAATTGTGACTTGCTCATGGTCATACAGTTAGATAATTTAGCATCTGAGAATAAAACCCAGTCTAAAGTTGCATTACCCTACCTCAAAGAAAACATTTTGGTGCAAAGAATTCCGCCAACGGAGATATACTATATTTAGAATATATGTACATAACTTTTCATTCAATCAAGATAAATTTAGGTAATATCTATAAGTGCATTTGAATAAAAAAGGCTTTTTAAAAAAGTGTTTAAAGAGTTTTGAAAATAAATCTTTTCTCAAGTAAACATCAGAGCCCTAGAAAAGGAATCAGAAGACATGTGTGCATGTGTGTTCTAGTTCCACTTCTTCCACTAACTAGCTATGTGACATTAGCAAGTCATTTAACTTTAATTTCTGCCCACTTTCCTAATCTGAAAAATGAATGAGTGTTCTCCAAGGTCTTTTCTTCTTCAGTTAATTTTTAATGTAAGAATGAAAATTAGTTATTTCAGAGAATACTTTTTGTATGATTTTAATTTGTATATTAGACACCAAATTAAAGTCCAAGATATTAAAAGTAAAACTCATAAAATAAATGGTACCCAATTTAAAACAATCAATGGAGGAGGGGCAGTTAGCACTGACTCTGGAATGGGGAGGATCTGAGTTCAAATTTGACATCAGAAGCTTAATAATGACCTAGCTGTGGAGCCTTGGACAAGTCACTTAACTCTATTGCCTTACCAAAAAAACAAAAACAAAAAAAAGAATCAATGGGAAGCTTGTCTCTCTCTCTCCTCTCTCTCTCTCTCTCTCTCTCTCTCTCTCTCTGTATATATATATATATGTATATATATATATGCATAATATATACATACACTCATGTATATGTGTCTAGATAGCTGTATATATATATATATATATATTTAGCAACAGAAGTTATATATATGTAAATACATGGATATATAACTTCATAGATATGTATATATATATATAACTTCTATTACTAAAATTGAAATAAATCCTCAAAATTAAAAAAAAACACTATTGGTGATTGATAGCATGAAACCACTTTAGAGAAATAGTGAATGCTTAAAATGCTCTTTCATGATCAATAGTGAGAAGCAGCATTAAGAAGAGAAAGGTAAATTGCTAAACTAATTCTATTGTAGTCAAAATACCTTGAGGGCTAAAACATGACTTTGTAAAAAAGAAAATGTATTAGCAAAGGAACAAATGACGCAAACCCAAAAGCCTTTTTAATATATATTTTATAGTATTACAATTTCCAGAGCCAATTTCAGTCAAAGTGGAAATGCAAAGTTACAATGGAAAAACTCCTCAGAGGAAAATCTTTTAAATCAGCTTTGATTTCCTCTGTATTCTGAAAATTCATAATAAATTAAGCTGCATAATAAAGGTCATTGTGCAGAAAACAAAAACTCAGGAGAAAAAAATGAGAACATCAAACACATTCATACTTCCGTAACTTGGTCAATGTCAGGTCTAATGATTTCAGTAACAAAAGACGAGAAACAATTTTTCAACTGGGTTCCAAGTACTAATTAAATATGGTTCAGTTAATAATATTATTTGCAAAGACTAATAGAATAAATATGGCAGATGAGAAAAAAAGATATGCTTTATGAACTTGTGAAGATTTGGTTTTGAGTAGGAGGAACTTTCTTCTTTAACCCAAAATACATAGAGTACTATGTGAAGACATTTGAAAAATGCTGATGATCAAAAAATTTTTTCCCATGTGCTTTAGACGTCTTACCATTTAAATTTCTAAAACTGTCAAATATCATAGCTTCTTAAATTGTCTTCAGCTGCCTCCTCTTAACTCCCCCCAAATACCATAAAGTCAAAGGAAAGGTTAACTCTAAAGCTTAGTTTCAGGAAATAAGTATTTTATGAGTATAAAATTCATTCTGCCCTTCAAAATCCCTACTATTATGCTTTCAAGATTTGAAGATATTTTACTTTAAACACTGGTTATATGAAAACTTAAAGGATAATACTTTAAGGATTTACAAATAATACTTTTTTACTTAGTGTTCTGAATTTCAGTTGAACTATTCAGGTAGCTTCTACAGTTGATTGACTAAGCAGCGCCCTTACGTTTGATTTTCCCACCCAAGGAGGACCAGGTAATGGATTTTTTCTAGACCTATCTTTCAGGGAGAAGAGGAAAAATGCACACTGCAATACTTTGGAATCCTCGTCCTTCCAACACTGACATCATTTCATAAACATCGAAATGCCACGGTGACCATTACTCAAAATCCAAACAAGTATCATAAAAACTATCACAGAGGAGAAAGAGAACTGATTTACTCAGTTGGACAAAATCAGAGCCTGTTCCTGGGAGATGCAGTAATGTCTAGCCTCGAGTGGCTTACCTGCAGAGTGGAGAGCTATATATAAAACAAGGTATTTTGCATTCTCTCTCTCTCTAGTGGGTAGAGTCAACAGAGAAAATCTCCAAGAAATCACATACTAGAACTTCATACTACTCTACACTTCAAGAAGTACCAAGGGGGGAAAAGCCATTAAAATTGAAGGGGGGGAAAGCAGGAGAAAGAGGCAAGAAGGGAAAAATCTCTTGAATTACCATAATAAAGGCTTACTAGCCAGTAAAAATGAGAATAAAATGGAGATTAAATATCCTACATTAGATCCTATAGCTATCCCTATTCGTCTAACTTCCAAACTATTTAGTTGCTATACCACTTCCTTTAGATACGTATTCACTATCAAGGATTATTTTCCATTTCCTATGGATGAGGTCTATTTCCATATGACAAAGGTAAGCTTAAGGAAGGTATGGACTTCATCTTGAACTTCTATATTCCACAATGCCTCTAGAACAACATAGAAATGCTTCTCAGTAAAATATGCAAAACTGAAAATCTGTGAATGTTCACTCAATTTGGATCAATGGTACAACATGGAAACAATATAAAGACTGACAAATTGCTTTCTGGGGGTGGTGGGGAGAGGCAAGTAAGATTAGGGGGAAAATTGCAAAACTCAAAATAAATAAAATCTTTAATTAAAAAAAGAAGAGAAAACCTGTGAATGTTATATTAGGAAGGACTTAAATTGAATGACAGGGACCCAAGCAGCATGAATAAACAGGTAATGAAACCTGTTCAAAAAAGTAATTAAGTGTTACCTCAATTTGACATCTATGTAGTTAAGGGGCAACTGAATGGCTTAGTTGGATAGGGTACAGGACCTGAAGTCAGAAAGACGTGAGTTCAGATCTGGTCTCAGAATCCTCTAACCATGTGACCCTGAACAAGTCACTTAACCATTTGTGCCTTAACTTCCACTTCTGAAAAATGAGCTAGAGAAGGAAATGGAAAAATCATTTGTCAAAAAAAATTCCAAAAGGAATCAGAGTTAAACATGACTGAACAATAAAAACAAAGCTAATAACAGCTAGTGTCTATATTTAAAAAAGAATCTTACTTCAACAAAACATACAGGGAATAATCATACAAAATTTTGTCCCCAAAGCAAAATATAAGTCTTTAATGAAATGAATTTAAATGCATAAAATGCCATCTCCTTTAAAAAAAAGAATATGTTTTGGGCATTTCTTTTAATGTTCTCAGAAATATGTGCAATTGATAAACTTATAGATACGGACATCAGAGCTTAATTTTTTTAAAGGGGATCGTATAAAGAAGTATAATAAGCATGCATAAACATGTAAAAAACCTAAACAAGAAATAATTTCTTGGCAAAGTTGCAGTAAAGGTCAATATTACTTTTGATAAAAATTCTGGCACAGACAACAAAAAAAGAGAAAAGATCAGTGCTGGTGAGAAAACAAAGAATATTGATTAATCCTTGGTGGAACTAAAAATGGTTACGGTCATTTTGGAAAGCAATTTGTACCCTTTGACTCATATATACTATTGCTAGGTTTATAACCCAAACAGTGAGTGGAAAAAAAAAGTTTATGAATAAAATATTTATAGTAGCTCTTCTTGTGGTGGCAAAAAACTGAATTCCAAGAGGACATTCAATAGTTGAGGAAAAGTTCAATAAATTGATATATTATATGCATATGTATATATGTATACACACAGAGACACTCTGCTTTAAAAATGTGGGTAAGAGAATTTCCATGTGAAAAATAATATTATTCTTATAGTAACTGAATTAACAGGATCCTAGAAAGGATGGAATTAAAAAAATTTTTAAGAAAATTGGAAACTTTTTAGGTCATCAAAATGATTCATATTCAATAAATTATTGTCTCAATTAAATTTAAAGTATTTTTATCATTAGTACATTTTATTTTAAAACTTCATGGAATCCAAAAAATTATTGAAATATTTTCTTTAGGAAATATGATAGCTTAATAGAGGTTTGCTGTTTTTGCTATTATCTCTGTCCGTTAGCTTTTTAAAATAAACTGTATTATAATGTTGTAGTAAAATGGATGGTCATTAGGTAAACCTGTACAATATTGTGACAATTTTATTTTTGTAAATGTTGAAATTTTTAAGGGAAATAGTAATATGGTACTTGTTGGGGGTTTTTAACTGCATCTCTAATTGCATCTTTAATTTGCATTCATTCCACAAAGAAATCTGAGGATTGCAGGATTTTTTTTCACATATTCATTTAATTTCCAAAGAAGTATTCCTTCAACCCACCCTGTTTCTTTTCAGTAGCTATCTTTCAGTCTGGCCTGACAATCTTGAAGTCATTCCTAAAGGAACATTTGCCTCTTCCTCCATGTCCCTGCCATTCCATTATGGACACTTGCTGCTGGTAATTACAGGCCTGTCTCCTAACCACTTCCCCTGTTTTCTATCAAGTCAAGATCCAGTCTGCTTGATTACAAACAACTACCAGTAAGAGACCACTGCACAACTCCCTGAGTAATTATGCAGGACAAGTTAGCTTTGTGTTTAGTGAAGTCTTAACAGAAAGAAGCGTTTCCTTCAAAATTTCTCCTTTGTTGGCTAATGTAACATAACCCAGAACACATTTTTCGTTACCTTATGAATGGCTAAGTGAATTTTGAATTAAATAATATTTAGAATGACAGACTATTTCCCAGTCTGAAGAAAAAAACACTTTCAAACCAAAGATAATACTTTGTCCTTACCAACAACTTCCAGACAGTAGACAATTACAGAGAAGTCAACAGCACACAAACAAGAGTATATATAATCTGTATTCAGAAATAGTTCTTGTCATTATGTCTCCACAAAAAGGAATAGCTTACTTTGGGCTAGGGAAAGATAGAAGAATTAAACATTTTATATATTGATACGAAGGACTTTTCTATAGGAAGATTTCTTCATTGATCTCATAGTCCCTAAATCCCTACGAGTTCTAAAAGTACATTGTTATGACCCTGTGATCTTAGCTAATAATCATTTTAATTCAATGTTCAAAATGACAAAACTCCACTGAGATGCTGCTGCTGTGTTAGCATCATATCTGTAGGACTTTTCTTTTTCTGATTTTGGACAGTTTTGGAGTGGTCAATATAAATGAGACACAATAAGATCAAAACTATTGACGACCACTCGAGTTGGGTTTTTTGGTTACTTGTGTGTGTCATTTAGTATTTTGAAGCTATAGGGTTTCAAAATATGAGACCTAGCCAACAGTCTGTAGGTTTGTGTTTTTGTTTTAGTGGGGTTAAAGGAAGGACAGAGGTTCCTTGTCTTCTGGACTACATAAAAAAACTGTTTGGCATTCATCCTCACATCTGTTCTGCCTCTACTTCCAGAACTACATCCATTATTACTAAAGTTTTTCAGTCTTGGGACTTCTTTACTTTATTAAAAATGAGGATCCCAAAGAGCTTTATATCCATTGATATAAAATACAATGACATGAAAATGTCTTCATATTATTATGAAAATCATTTTAATTTTATGAGCCTTCTGAATGGGTTCCAGGGATGACCAAGATCCCCCCAAAATATTTAAGAACTGCCGCACTGCTTCACCTAGTGTGAATCTATAGTCAGTACCTTTTAGAGACTGATATCAAATAAACATCCTTGTGTTTACACAGAGGACATTTTCAAAACAGTTTAAATTTTAAGAGAAAAGCAAATCATTTGTTTCCCAGGAAATAATCAGCAAAAAATCTGGGAGAGAGGATTAGAGCTACATAGCATTTTTCTTTTAATGTTTGGAGCTCACTGTAAGACTTTTTAAACCATTCAAATCTTCAAAGAAAAATACTAGAAACCAAATGCTCTTTAGAGCATAAAACCCCAAATAAGGAACTTTATTGTCATTAAAAAGCATTCTAAGTTGTTTCTGCTAGTTCTCTTAAATGGAATAAGATCTTGTAAAGATAAGAGATTTTCATAATTGTATAGGGGCCAAACCATGCTTTTGATTCCAGAATTCTTATTTATCTTTCTTTTAAAGTGCAAAGTTCCCTATAGCAGACAATTTTTTTCTTCCTGGAAAAAAAAATGAAGGGGAAAAATAAAATCTGGGAGGTGCACACAATCACAAAAATATCACAATTCCAAGGACCACTTTGGTAGCTCCTTATGATATAGAAAATGTTGAAAGTAGTTCTCATATGTCATCATCACTATCAATTTCACTCTCATGATATGGTCACAGGAACATCCTTGAACTACCCTTGACTGGTATAAGATCTTCTGTAATAGATCTTTTCCTGTCTCCTAATTTGGGTTTACTTATTCATAAACTTATTTATTAATATTCAGTCATCTTTTTTCCTTCTTCTGGGTTTACATGGAGTAATATAACAGATGTTCTCATATTTTGAATAAAGGATATTATATATAAAATTGTTAATATATATTTAAAAAAAATAACATACACAAAGCAAAAGCTCACTTAGAGAGGGTCTACTCTGAAAGCAGAAAAATACTACTCCATTCGGGTTCTTCCCAAGTGAATACTTTTGTTTATTTACTTTTGCTTAAGCATATTTAAACCTTATTCACAAAAAGCTAAAGCTTTCTTCTCCCCTTTAAATTCAATCCCAAACTGACCAGAACTTGGATTCTCTTTTCTTTGTCTCTATTATATATGTTTTAAATGACATCTATTGGAATACAACAAAAGTTCATCCTCAAACTAAATGCCAACCAAAGTCTATGAAAGGAAAGAGAGCTATTCATTTAATTGCATTTTATTTATGGCATCATCTCATAAAGAAGTGCTCATTGGCACATAAAACAGCTTCTGCTTTGATTAGGAAATTTCTTTCTTAACATTTTCATACCAGGGAATCAAGATTTTTAAATCTTTTTAAAATGATCTTTCTTATGGAGGTTTGCAGTATTCTAGGTCTATCACTTCAAAATCGGCACATCTGAAAGACCTCACCATATGAAAGAAATTCTTCCTGCTTGTAGACCCTACTTTGGACATAATCCACTATAGAGAAAGAACTTTTATTGAATATGTGATTACTTATATAAATCTTTTTGAAATAATAATACTTTTGAATGAATTAAGCTTTTAATTTAAAAAAAACCTTTCCTTTGAAAAAAAAATGAAAATTGAAACCCAGGGAATATATACTTCCTGATTGCTTTTGGTGTTAATATTGTATCATTATCTATGTAACAAATATTTGTACTCACAAACATATATGTATATATATTTTTTTCAGATGTCATCTCTTCGCCCTATTCTGCATGAAAAATCTAGTATAATTGGAAGAAAAAAATTTAAATCTTTATAATTTAAGATTAAGCTAAATTTTGCAGAAATTCAAAAATGTTGCTATATAAATTTAAAATTTTTGCGATTTAATGCAATGCTAACATTCAGCAAATCTTTAGTATTATAACTTTTGCCTTTTCTTTTGAGTCTGTCCCCTTTCATCTGTTCCAAGTCTTGCACCATTTCTTCTCATTTTCATTTAATCATTTGCTCTCTAATTACTCCTTCCCCCCCCCCCCAACTACAGATATTTCAGGACTCCTCCATCCTAAAAATACCATCCCTTGATCCCGCTATTCCCTCTTCTTATCATTCTAGCTGTCTGTTCATCTTCACTGTTACATTTCAAAAAACAGTATACTCTCAATGCATCCATTTACTTACTCATCACCCACTTACTTCTTAAGCCCCTATGAATTAGTTTAAATTGCCTTCATGCTACTGAAATTTATCTCTTTAAGGTTATCAGCAACATGTTTACTGCCAAGGAAAATGACCTCTATTAAACCTTTATTCTCCTTGACTGTTTTGTAGCATTTCACACTAGTGATCACCTACCTCTCCTTTATAATCTATTCTTATTTTCTCTTCACACAGTTCCTTTTTATTTTTTCTACTGCCTCTAATTTCATCTTCTTGGATACTTTTATTGGTTCCTCTTTGTTTTCTTATCCTCTGAGGTATCTCACAAATCTCATATATCATGTGGTCTGTTTTTTAAAAAGAAATTTCCCCCTTTTTCATGAATGCAAAATATATATGGAAAGTGATTTTGCTTCTTTTAAAAATTATTGATATATATTTGATTTTTTGATAGTCTTCCCTTCCTCCCTCTCTTCCCTTTCTCCTCATCTGTCCTCCCTTGGCAATCACATCTAAAACTTAATATGACTTTGAAAACTGCATTACTAGTTCCATTGTTTCCCTTATACTGAAATCCCCTATTTTCCACTGCCTGTGAATATATCGCATATCTCATCTACTTCTCAAACTCCATGTGTTCATATGTAAAATTATAATCTTCCCTCCAAAACTTAATCTCCCTCCTAACTTTCCCATTTAGTATTGATTGTTACCAGCTTAGAGTTATCCCTACCTAGTCTTTCTCCTTCCCTCCCAATATCGAGGAAGCTGCCTCAAGCCTTTGAGAACTATTTCTTTCATCCTCTCCTTGCCAATAGCATGTTAGCATTACAGCTCAGTGCTTAAGTCTTGGCTAGAATATTTTAAGACCTGTTAATTGATTATTTCCCTAACTTCTTTCTCTTCTTCGTCCAATCCTTTCTTCACAGGGATACTACTTTACTTACAATCGGATCTGATAAAATCACTTTTATGTTCAAAAACTTCCAGTCATTCTCTATTATCTATTGAAAAAAAAAGCTAGAAGGACGGAAAATAAACTCTTTAGTCTGGCATTCAAGGTGCTTCACAATCTAGATTGAACACACCTTTCTATCTTTTCTCAAGAAACTACCTTTTTTATTCCTTTGATATTCTTGCCAAATGATAACCTGACTACATCTTACCTTCTTCCACATTTAGAAATTTAGAAATATGACTTCTAAATGGAGGAATAATGGAGTTGACAGCCAGATTGGCCTTTAAAAATCTGTGAAGGGCAGCTAGATGGCACAGTAGATAGAGCACCTGCCCTGGAATCAGAAGGACCTGAGTTCAAATCTGCCCTCAGACATTTAATAATTACCTAGTGACCTTGGGCAAGTCATTTTAATCTACTGTCTTGCAAAAACCAAGAAAAAAATAAAATCGTGACTGTTTCTGGGTCTTATGTGGTATTTTCTCATAGAGATGGTGCAATAAATGAAAGATTTCTTCCTGTGCCATTCTGATGACCAGATTTCATCATTTTCTTTTTTTTCTTTTTTTTTTAGTTTTTTTTTTTTTTTTTTTTTGCAAGGCAAACAGGGCTAAGTGGCTTGCCCAAGGCCACACAACTAGGTGATTATTAAGTGTCTGAGACCGGATTTGAAACCAGGTACTCCTGACTCCAAGGAGGAGTGCTTTATCCACTAGGCCACCTAGCCGCCCCCATCATTTTCTGATCAAACTCATGCCCTAAGTCATATAAATATCATGGGGCTCTCTTTCATCATATGCAATAAAATAAAATCTTGCATATGTAACTAGGATAAAAGTTGAAATTTTTCAAAAAATATACAATTAAGGTTTGCCTTTTTTATTCTTTCTCTAAGAAACTGACAAAAAGTCTGAAATGAGTTGAGAGCATAATTTTGTCACTTAAAAGTGCAATGGAATAAAGGGGATATTCTTAATTTGTAAAGACTTCCTCTGCATAACAAATGTACTAAATCCACAGAAATCCCCAGCAAATTATGAACATAATTTTTATATGTGGAATGGCATGATTTCCATATATCAAGATAAAGTAGAAGAAATTACTCTTACCAATGACTTAGAGATTTTTTTAATGGTTCATTTCTTGTAAATTAACCTGACACTTCTTTAGTGCCAAGGCAGCCATCACTAGGCAACCTCAAGCAAGAAACCTTGGAAACAAAGGATAGCAAAGGGGCAGAATACTACCTGAAATAAAACAGAGTTACTGCTCCCCCAGCCACAGTTTTGGAGCAACTGAGAGTGGTTAGATTTCTAAATTGGAGAAATTTTCATAGCATCTCAGATTCAACAAAAATCAATGAGTATGCCTCTATTCATGTGCACAAATAACAATGTAATGCAAGATACACAGTTAACTGTCAATAAAGAAATCTTCAAGCCTTTCCTTTGTTTTTTAAGGATTCTAAAGAGCAACTTCAATAAAACTTTCTTCTGTTAGTCATTACATAAAACTAAAAAAAAATGTGTATTCTTAAAGCATATTTTTAGGAAAATCTTTCCAATCTTATAAAAATATATCACCAAAAGTTAAGGTCAAAAATTAGTTTTTCTCTTGTGTTCAAGGTATTTTTTTCACAGACACAAGATTCTTCTCCTAGTTTGTAGATGCATAGTTAAAAAATAAGTCAAGTTTGAAAAGATTCAGGAAAACAAGGCTTTCAAGAAGTTTATTCTAAAAGTTTTTCAGGACTATAATGCTGTGGTTATCCAGTGCTCATCTGTGCAGCATACTCTTGTTAGCACCAACATAATTCAATTCCATAATTTTCCCAGTTCATAAATATGTACAAATTTATGGTGTGGCTGCATACAATGATGTTCCCTTTTCATCTTCCAATAAAATTAAGTGTTGTGCAACAGAAAAGGAAAAACATATGGAAAAAGTCACTTTCGACTCATATTTTAGCCTCCAAATGCTAACGTGGGTTTAGAGCTAAATCAAAGCCCACTGATTGAACTGGGTCATATTTTCATCTGTTATTAATGCTTGAGTTACACGTAAGAGAGACCAGATTATTCATTAAGTTTCCCATGCAATATGTTGCTAAATGAAATTTTGCTTGGTAACATAATTGTATGAACTATGTCCATGAGAGCTTATAATTCATTAAAGACAAGAGACTACATAAAACATTTGTTGAGCTGCAAGAAAAGCAGCTCAAGAACCCCTAGCAGGGTTAGATTTCTTTAGGCATTTACATATGAAAATCTGTGAAAACTAAACAGCACAATTTCTACTATCAAGAAACCGCTAACATTATATGTAAATGCTCCTTTTCAAAAACAAACAAAAAGAACATGCACAGGAAGAATGACAAAAAATATAATTTAAACATTAATATAATTTTTAAAAAGCAACAACTCAAAAGAAGGGAACTATTATAAAGTACCCCAGAGCCAAAAAAAAGACAAACCTCCAGGGAAAGGAAGGGTATTTGTTTCCAGTATGAATCTCTATGTGATACTTTTCCATAACACTTACTCAGGTTGTACACACAAGAAGGGAACACCCCACTAGTTACTTGTACAGGGTTTCACTAATGGATGGATAACAGAAAAGGGAAGGGAGGGGGAGATTATTACAACACTTCACAGTAGTTGTGAAGACGACAGTAACTGATTAATGACTTACTACCCTGTTCCCTGATGTCATATGAGCTTACTCAACAAGCCTCTGTCTGTCTGCCACAAAGGCATCATAGATGTAGAACAATATCTTTTTTCATACGATGCTTAAAATAATTTATAAAAGATGCCAAGAGCCAACAACATTTAGAGATCAAACCACATTTAGCAATATTCTAAAGTTTACCGAAGAAAATATTTTAATGCTTCAAAATTCATCTTGATAGGACTTTTTGAGAGAAAATGCAAAATTTCACATTTCTCTTATGCTTTTTATTTCTAATATGTGATTGCTTTCAGAAAACATTTCAGGTAGAGCATATAAATTTATTTGAACACGTCTTATGGTAAGTCCTAGGTTTCATATATATGCTCACAGAAAAAAAAGTCAATGATATTTTCATATATGAAAAACTAGGAAATTCCATAGGCAATGATTTAACAATCTTTTTGGGCTTTAAATCATCACTTTGAAATTAAAGTGCTCCCATTCATCCTTTCAGTTTTACTTCTTAACATTTATTCTCCACTTCAATTTAACTGATCTGCTAATCTTTTCTTATATTCCAGATTCCATTTCCCACCTCTGAGCCTTTGCCTAGATGGTCATTCACATTTGGGTTGCATCCCTTTCTCTATCTTCCTGACTTCCCTCTAATCAGAGTTCAAATGTTCTCTTATATGAGACTTTTCTTGATGCTCTTAGCTAGTTTTGATCTCTGGGTCTTAAAGTTATTTGGTAATAGTTTGTCTATATTTCATATTTATTTTACATACACACACACACACAAACACACACACACACACACACACACACACACACACATGGCATTCCTCTAGGTGGAAAGTATACTCCCTAAGGGCAGGAACTCTTTCATTTGTCTTTGTATCTTCAACCACAAGCATAAGGGACTTATACATAATAGGCACTTAATAAATGATTCTTGAACAGAATGTTCATGCAACATAAGGTGGACTTTTTTAGAAGTTAATTGTTCTCTGAAAAGTGTGGCATATTTAATTTCTTCCATTAATAAAATCTCAAAGTCTGCCTTTTCGATCTTGTTGTTACACAAAATGTTATGTGAGTTTTATTACAAATCTCTGCTTGTTTAGCAGGCACCTAACTGCTACTATCAGATGACATTTACTTTCCTTAATGTACATAGTTTTAGGGGAAAAAATCATAGAATTGCTCTTGTTGCATTACATGAAAGAATTCCAATGTCCATTTAGCTGACACTGCATCAGCTGCTGTTTAAACTGGGCTTAGCTAATGGACTTTTAATGTCAGTGGGGTTATCCGTAGTTACTGGCTATTAGCAGGAATGGCTCCTTTCTATGAAAATCACTTTTCCTCAAGTGTGCTGTTGGAACATTCCTTCCCTTGATTTAGTGACTGTCACTGAATACAAAACAAACCCAGTCAACTCTGGAATCTGCTGTTATCTTAAAGGCCCACTTATTAATTTGAATTCAGCATTAAACAGGCAAA
The DNA here is from genome assembly GCF_037893015.1 of Macrotis lagotis. Taxonomy (NCBI): domain Eukaryota; kingdom Metazoa; phylum Chordata; class Mammalia; order Peramelemorphia; family Peramelidae; genus Macrotis; species Macrotis lagotis. Next base: position 4,825,621 of record NC_133660.1, read on the forward strand.
ATCCTTTTGTAAGATTTAAACCTGGGACTGGAAACTATTTTGATGTGCAATTGAAATGACTTTTTGAAGCAAAGCATTATGGAGTGTTTTTTTATTTTTAATTGAAATAATCTAATTGAAATAGGAATAATAGCTATATGGTACACTAGTTAAGTGAACTGTTAGGAGTTTTCTTGTTTGACCTAGGTTGCCTCCTGATCTTTCCTTTGACTAAAGTTGGAGGAGTATTAATTCAGGGGGAGGAGTAAGAACTTTCCTGCCTTTGGTCATAAGCCAAAAATTCCACTTAAAATAAGTTCCTTTCCATGTCTACTCTATTGTGTAGGTAACCAGAAGATTTATAAAACATTTATCACAGATAATCCTATTATAATATGTAATTATGTGTATTATATGGTCTCAAAGGTAAACTTTTTAAAAGTGCTTCTTTCCTCTATGCTAGCTAAATTATCAATTTTATTCCCTTAAGTGACATTTAAAAATAAGATAATGCTCTTATTAAAAAACCGCCAAAAAGCAAAAAACTTAACATTGGGGAACACTGCTGGGACTAATGGGCCAAGATATTGGACTCACTTCATCTTCCCAAGAGCTCTTTGGCATTTCTACACAGACTTTGATTTGGGGAGAGGTTTCAGTCTTGGGGACAATGTGGCCTCTTAAAAAAAAAAACTAGGAATGTGAACTTGGGGGGTGGGTTCCCTTTTTTATACACTCTTAAACTTGTTAAACCCAATCCCAGAATCCTGGTGAAAATTACTTATAACTTAGGCTCAAGTCTAAGGTCTATTCAAAGGACAGAAATAGAAAAACTCTCTCTCTGAATAGCCACGGGCCAGGTATTTATTTCCTACACACAGAGATACAGACAGATACAAACAGACACACACAGACACACACCCACAGACACTATTGCAACACAAAACCTCAAAGTGCCTGTTGAAAGCAAAACTTGCACTTAAAAAATAACAGAACTCACTACCATTATAGAGCAACTAGACTGATGCTCAAAACCATCTAAATCTAATGTTTGTGGAACAGCTGATTAGAAATTTCACATTTCAGGGAGGCTAGATGGCACATTGGATAGAGCCCTGGCCTTGGAGTCAGGAGTACCTGAGTTCAAATCCAGCCTCAGACACTTAATAATTACCTAGCCGTGTGGCCTTGGGCAAGCCACTTAATCCCCTTGCCTTGCAAAAACTAAAACAAAAAAAATTCACATTTCACATTGTATGTCCACCTGCCCCCCTCCCCCCCAAAAAAACCTTCCAGTACAGTTCTGTTTTAAGATAGTCAGACTTGGGGCATTCCTTCTGCTGGTAGCTGTCCTCTCCAAGATCACTGGAGTAAGCTGCCAGGGACTCCCATCCTGGATGCCATTCAATTCTACACCTTGTAAGGAGTCAACACCTCCACGCTTTGAGGTTGCCACTAAAGCTGGGCACATTCCCCTTTGGAGAGATACTTTTTTATCTGAGATCAGAAAAATACATAAAACAAAGTAGCTGAAGGTCTAACGATAAAACTTTTCTAGCTGAGCCCTCTTCATTAGTTGTGGCATAGGTGACATCATTCTGTCGTCAGGTGGGAAAAAGGTCAGTCCTTCTCCATTTCTCATTTAAAATCTGAGTTTTAACATTCCACCTCCAGGGGTTAGAAGAAGAGCCACATAGAAGCTGTGGCTCCTTTAAAAGATGGAATTTCTGCTTCTGCGCTCATCATGAGTTGGTAAGAAAATCAGGTTTTGCCATCTTAGACTAAAACACCAAGCGCTCTTGGGCAGTAGCAGTCACAGAGTTCATTAGCTCTAATGAGATCAAAGGCTGATTCATTCAGATCTCTGAAGTCCCCAGAAGTTTCCAGAACAGCACTATGTCCATGCTCCCTGGGGTGGCCCCTTTTTATTCACCTCAAGTTCCACAATAAAAAGCAGGAAAATAAATGTAATGAGTAAAATCAGAGCCAACAATATGTATTTGAGATCTAAGGAAATCAGAGATAATTTAATCGCTCCTCAGATTGTGATCAGAGGTGAACAGCAGATAGCCTAAAACCATCTTTCAAATACTGGGCAAAAAAATAAAACAATTTAATTACTCTCAAAATGCACAGGGAGTGTATTCCTTGTAAGGGAAATGGTCTGTCCTCAAAAGGAGATATTTTCTCCAAATGGAATAAAGAGATACAGCCTTGCTTGTGTATTGACAATCAGGCATCAAAGTCGGTGCATGTTTGAAAAGTTCATTTTCTCCCCTGACCAGCAAAATATTTTCTACATATTAAGAGAACAAGTGAAGGTCTGTATAGTACATTTGAAATAAGCATTTGCAAAACAGTGAGGACCAAATATTTGTCAAATCAATAACTACCCATAGGGGGAAATTTTTCTTTTCAGAAATATTAGCAGACTAAATGATATTTCATATACAAGGTAACTGCATTAAGTATTGGCCAGAAGTCAAAATATAGGATTCACATATTGTTTCACCAAAAAAGTAGAGTATAACATTTGGGATGATGGCTAAGTGGTAAAAAAAAATGCATTTTCCTAAGGAATGATGAATTCATTTGTGATTTAATTAGGCAAAATTAATTTTTGTAAAAGGGAGAAAAATAAACACACATAAATAAGACAATAAACTCTCTGGTAAACATAAAAACTCTACACACACACACACACACACACACAAAGCCTATGCTCTCCCTGTCAGTTCCTAGGGAAGGTATCTGAGAATATGTGTCAAATGTCTAAGACATGGAAGTATAAAAATGTAGCTATAAAAAATGTAACTATAAAACTTTCCATGTTTTTCTTAAATATGGAAAATTTTTCTTCTGAAAACCCTGTGGACTTTATCAATAGAAAAAAAAACACTTTAGAAATGTTTTCTAAATAAATTTAGAAAAAAATTTCTTGGATTTATGTTTCTGAATTTATAGGCTTTATGTAAATTAACAGGCAGATAGTTGGCCCAGTTGATAGAAAGCTAGGCCTGGAATTAGGAAGATCTGGGTCCAGATCTGGCCTTGGACTCTTACTAGTTGTGTGATGCTAGGCAAGTCCCTTAACCCTGCTTGCCTCAGTTTCCTCATGCAGAAAATGAGCTGGGGAAGGAAAGGGCTAACCACTCCAATGCCTCTTCCAAGAAAATCTCAACTGAGCAAAAGAGTTGGATGTGACTAAAATGAATGAACAACAATAATGCAATTGAACACAATTTATTGAAATCCTGTCCTCAGATTTTTCAAACTTTTCACTATAGAAATATCTCTATTTAGTTATATAAAATTTTACATATTGGAAGGCTCTCTATTTTTATCCATGAAAACTCTCCTCCTCTTCATCAAGTCTCCTTATTTGAGAAATACAGAAGAATGGATTTAGTCGCTACACTTGTGTAGCTACTAATTGTGTAATTAAAGAGACTTGAATGGAATCTCATGGATGAGAGCAGAGGAAGAATTTGAATTCGCCTTTCCATCTCAAGTCCTGTGACAAAATTAAAGCTAAACCATCACCCCATATAATGAAATAGTCATATATGTGCACATATTTGCACACATAAAAATTGGTGTGTGCAAATATATACACATTTTATTGAGAGAAGATATACATTATAAAAAATGAATCCACAAATCATGTAATTTCAAGTTTAACATTAGCCATTTAAGGATAATTGTCTTTCAGAACATTTGACATGCTAATGATTTCCTAAGCCAAAAACCACCTTGTTCATGTGCATAATTGGTTAAGAGTCATGAGAAGAAGGGCAGCTAAATTTCTTCACTTTGAAGCACCAAGAACCATCTGGAAATTTAGAGGGATGAAATATTAACAAGTCTTTGAGGACGATCAGTTGCCTCATGTAGTCACCAGTGTTGGATTATGCAGACCAAAACACACTGTTGATGTTATACACTGATGCCAGCCTAACTGCTCTGAGAGGTTTGAGATAAAGAAAGTGAAGTCCACTAGAAACCCATTCAGTATGTCAATAGAGGACTCTGACATTGAGGTCAATTAAGCCATCCACAAGTGAAGTTCTTGACTTTGAAGTAAGCTGTCCCTCATAAATTTCCAGACTTCACTTAGAGTCCAAATTCAAGTAGAGATAGACAAAAAAATCACTGACGTATTTTAACCAGCACTATGTTGGTTGGTGTTTTCCTGACTAGATCATAGCACTAGCCATCAATTAGTTTAGTGTGCACTCATTTTGAAGGGAGATAGATGGCCTATTCCATAGTTTCTACATAGCCAAAACCATAGTGATATTCCTAGAAGAGAGGAAGGTGATTTGTGACATAAAAAAGTGCTAAACCACCAACAAGGGGAAATGAACTCCATCAGAGAATATGTTGTTGTTACTGGATATAGGTTCTACTTTGCTGATTTTCCCTTTCTCAGCCATCCTCTAAGATGAGACAGCAGGAATAGTTGTAAGACAAAGGATTAAAAGTATATATATTATATATATATATATATATATATATATATATATATATATATATATTACACACACTTTTACACAGAATAAATAGAATGTATATATGGGCATACACATGTATTTGTATGTTTGCATGAATATATAGATATAGATATATATAAAACAAGAAAAGGGTGAGGATATGTAACCCTTATAGAGTCAAATTGGCTCTTCAAAGAGCACTTTACTCTTAAAAAACAGCAGACTGGAGCTGCACAATAAAATGTCATATGATTATTTATCTAACAGGATCGAAACAAAACAAAGCAAAATAGTTGGTGCTACCTAAGATTTACTGCTCCATGTTGATAAATACAATAATTTTAGAACTTGGGGACAAGAAAAAACTCTTCATCTGTTACAGTTGAAATAAATTAGTCCAATATGGCAGCGGGTATATGCAAAGTGTGAGACTCAGATTCACTGGATGCATGAGAAATAGTTGTTAGCTATGGGGTCAGAAGACATGGCTTCAAATGATGCCTCTAATGCTTTTTGCTTGTGTGACCTTGAGCAAATTATTTAATGTCCCTGGGCATCAGTTTCTCTCTATAATGAGAGGTTTATATGAGATGATCTACAGAGAATTTCTTGGTTTAGTTCTATTAATGTGGTTAATTGAGCTTTTTATCTCAAAGGGATATGGACAAGCAAGACTCTCAAGCTTGTATATATCAATGTTTACAGAATGCAATGGGAAAAATATAAGCAGTGACAGACCATTCTGCTAGCTCTCTCATGAATATCCAAGTAGGAATCAGAAAACTCATACATGGAAGTATTTCTTTGCATATGACTCTACTGGAATCCTGTCTGACCTGGGATCTCAGAGTTCAAGTCACTGAAGGAGATGTTAAATTTGCCAGGAATACAAGATTTATCATCCTCAAGTCAACCCACAAGCTGAGAATTTTAACTGCATTTTATTGGAAATTCTAGGTACACTCAGTTGAGTAAAAATGGGGCAATTCTAATTTATGTATATAATGTTACCCAAAATGACACCACAGGCTTAAATATCCACCGCCTACTATTGTTTGAGCAAGAATCATCTTTGCCTACTGACTTGTGCATTGGAGTCTCAGAAGTTGGAAAATGGTCTCACATCTGAGGATGAACTTGAGTTGAACTTGTCAGCTGAGAGACCAACTACCTGTGACTTTGGTGAAGAAAAAGTCCAAGAGGAACAAGTGATGGTATGATGCTCAAGTTTCAAATTGGGAACTACAATCAGGAGCCATGCTAAAAAGAACCTTGGTGTCTAAGAGGGGGGTAGGTGGGGAAAAGAAAGTGGGTTGGTGGAGAACTACCCCAAACCAAGAAAATTGGCAAAGTGCTGACCTATCAAATATCATGAGTGAGGAGTCACAACTGTGAAAAGACAATATTTCATAACTACCTACTAAGAACAGGGGAATTAGTCAGCAGCCACATTCCCCAAGAGAACAAAAATATTGCTCAGAAGCAAATCAGATTCTGAAGAGTGCATATCCATCTATTGTAGATGGCTTATGGAACAACAAAATGACTCCAAAGGAGAGGATTAAGTTAAAGAATAAATTATATTTTGGCAATATTCAAATATTAGATAGAGAAATTGGTTATGTAAAACCTTTACCTAAGAAACCAAGGGTGTATACTAAGCAGTATTCTAGTTGTGGAGGCCCAAAGGCATCAGAGATCTCTTCTACAGTTGGACCCAGAGGCCGTGATAGCCAGTCAGGATTATCCTAATTCAGCCAGGAGCTAAGGGTTAGGGCTGAAGGCCAGTTGAGTCTAAAAATACTAAAAATCATTGACATCAAATCACTGTATTTGTGCCAGTGATGGCTGGCCATGTGCATAGTAGGTGTTTAATAAATGCTGATTGGCCTGACTTCATCGGTTTAACTTTTGAGTCTCCAGGAGCAATGAAGGAAGCAGCTACCTCTAAAGCCAGATGATATTCATTGATAGAGTGATGTAATATGTATTGCAAATGTAACCTCAATCTAAGGTATTATTTATTGCATTTGACTAATGTATTGACTATGATTTGTTCAACTCATTTATAAAATCACTTGAGATGAACTCAGTCTGTTTCAGAAAAATCACCGAAAGGTTCATTGCATATTTTCTCCTATATTATTGATGGAATTCTAGACTTCTTAAATGAGTACATCCTTTCCACTGACCAGACCAACCAAAACTTGGTTATGTAATTTTTCTTCTATTTTTACACTTTTACATTTTCAGTCAAGGTGAAAGTACAAATTACCACTGACTCATATAGCTGACACCTCCCCTTCTCCAATTAAGCCTTCCAGAAGACACCAGAGCTACAAATGTCATGAAGGCAGATGCAAGTGTATGTGCTTAGGAAATTTCCCAATGACCTGTAGGGGATGCTCCAAGTAGCATGTTATCATGATGATCATTTAGATCTTTCATCATATTCTGGGAATATGTCTATGTATTGCCAAATTAAATGCACCATTACTTTTATATATAGTCATGTAGGAAATATAAAGTTAATACTAGTTAATGAGGTTAATTCCATTAGCAGGTAAACCTCTCAGTAAAAACATATGAAGGACTGAGGAAGGATAACCCAGGTTAAAAAAAGAATATATTTGTTAAATGCCCTTTATAAATCACATCTAGTATCTGCTATTTTCTGGGAGATTTTCTAGAAAATAATAATAAAAAATATGTGTATCTAATATTGCGAAATTTGCCTTATATTGAGATTCATTGTTATTGTTGCTGTTGCTGAATTCCATGGTACCAAAAATTATTCGAGATACTAATTAATGAGATAAATTTAAAATCCTCCAAGTATTCCGATTGTCTTCATGATAAGTATGGGACATGAAAACTGTTCATGTCACATAAAAATACTTTTAAAAATCAATGTTGACTTCAATCACAAAGATCTGAAATTAGATGTTTCCATTAGCATCTTGCTTTACTCTGTTTAAGGTTGTAAACAGGCAATCAAACATTGAAAGCAATATACATTTTTGTTATTAAATGTATTTTATAATTATAGAAAATATAAACCCCATGACTAGATAGCAAGACAATATTGACACAAAAGTTACTACCATGTCAAAAGACGTGGTGAGTAATATTATGATGTAATCCTGCTCTTAGATCCTAACTCCAGGGAGCACTTATAATTCATTTGACCATGTATATCTTTTTTTTTAAAAAGTAGTTATCAAAGAACTAGGCTTCTGTATGGCCTCCATTTGACATACTAGGGAGGTAGTGATTTTGACTGACAGAGAAAAGAAAATACACACACACACACACACACACACGCATACAGTCCTTTTACTCTTTCATTCCTTGTATTTGATCTCTGACTTACTATTTAAAACTAAAACTAGTTCATCATTTCATGTAAAATGGAAAGGAAAAAGGCTAATGAAAATGACAGACCAGATAATTACTGTTTTATCCTCAGAAAAGGCCAAGATTGCCACTTGCTAAACTTGAACACTTCCACTGGGTGGCTACAATGTGTCTATTTAACAAATACAAACACTGCTCTCTTCGCTCAAAGGAAGATAAAAATATATCATCGGCTCATTATAGAAAGCAAAATTTCAATGAGAAGCTTCAATTCGAAATAATAGCAAAGAGGACATTAACATAGCATACTATCTTTTATGACTTTTTGTGGGGTACTTTGCCCAGTTCTTCACTGCCCCAAAACTTTTGAATTAAAAAATTCTTATACCAGTATAAAACTAACAGTCCTATGGTCGTATTAATTGCAATGTGCTATAAAATCATAGTTATTTCATTTTGCTTTTTAAAAAAAAACACCTGATCAAATTCTTCAGAAAATTTAGGATTTTTAAAATCTTAAGTTCAATTAACAAACTCACATATCCATACGATATATATAATATTTGCTTTGCTTTTTCCATTAGCTTCAAACTGAAAGCATGAATTTAATATCCCATAGCTCTAAAAATATCCCATAGTCTCTAAGTAGAGACATTGATTAAAACTTCAAACTTACTTTTACTTAATGTCTCCATTTTATTTAATTAAAAATGGCTTTGCTCAAAAGCCATTAAAGTATATTTTATAGTCACTACTTTTTCCTCTTTTGTTTTGTAGGTTGGCTTAGCAAGTGAGTTTCTGAGTTTTGTAATAAGATATTTAGACTCTCAAGCAATTTTCTTTGATAATTCATTTGCGGAAGTCATTTTAAGGTGTCTCTTTTATTTTGGAAATTCTCATGTATATACTTCCCCTCCTCCACAGGGAAAAGAGAAGAAAGATAGTAAATGTTGCCAACAATTGGGCAATGCCAGATTAGAGAATCAATTTTTTTTTTTGAAATTGACTAAAAATGAGAAATGTTAACATTCACTAATAAACTAGATAAATATAGGGGAGATCTTTCAGGGTTGTTTATGTTCCACAGGGAAAACAGAAGATAACACAAACTCAATTCTACGACAAATTTTATGACTTTCATAATAGCTGAGAAATGGCCCTAGATAAGAATTTTTGACAAAATGATTCATGAAGATAAAGCAATTATTCGCACAATATTTTAAAACAAATAAATGATGAACAAGAGTGGTAACTGGAGCTCAAAGTTGGTGGATCAATATCTTATATTAAGATATTTTTCCTGGTTATACTATTTAAGATTAAAAATATCTAACTGCATAGCAAGTTAATTAATTCTTATCCTACCCCCCCCCAATATGCATACCATTACCACTTTGGCAATGAGATATGGTTGAGTATTTAATTAAAAATTGTATCCTCCAAAGGTTAGACTGTTCACATGGTATACTTTTTCCACACCAAGCATTTTTCAACTGCTTTGTGCTAATAATAAAGGATACACTTAGTTAAGACAAATCTCTGCGCATATGGTTCTTTTACACTTCTCTTTTTAAATTATAACTTTAATTTAATTAGTAATGGAGTACATGTTAACACCATGCCCTACATTTGGTGGATGGTTTATGTTTTTAGTAAACAGGAGGTTTTATATATTATTTTCTATTCACTTGAAAGCTCTGGGCTAGAACTCCGTGGTGCTTCAGTCATATGCAACTCTTGGTGACCCCATTTGTTGTTTTCTTGGCAAAAGCACAGGACTGGTTTGCTGTTTTCTTCTCCAGCTTGGTTTGCAGTTGGATAAATTAAGGCAAACAGGGTGGAGTGAATTATCCATGGCCATGCAACAAGTGTCTGAGCCCTTATTTGAACTCATGAGGATGGGGGCGGCTAGGTGGTGCAGTGGACAGAGCACTGGCCCTGGAGTCAGGAGTACCTGAGTTCAAATCTGCCCTCAGACACTTAATAAATTACCTAGCTGTGTGGCCTTGGGCAAACCACTTAACCCCATTGCCTGGAAAAAAAACTAAAAAAAAAAAACAAACTCCTGAGGATGGGTCTTCTGGGCTCTATCTCCCCTGCACTACCCTAGTTGCCTGAAAGTCTTTTACTAGTGGTAGAAACCCTTGATAAGAAAGCTACATTTCAACTTCACTTGAAAATCAACTTCACTTTTATTAATGGCACATGTAAAGGAAAATGTCTACTTCACAGTAGTTTGTTTACCTAGAACTCAGTTGAAATAAAAGTATCTGTTAAGAGACGTTATGATAAGAGGGGAAACATTTTCATAATTCCATTAAATTAAGTAGAACAGAGACAAAAGACTAATGAGAGTTCTGTTTTTATTGGATTATGGAAAGACTCCCATAGAATGTTTTATATTGAATGTCTTGGACACTAGGAATGTAGTTTGGCTTTAGAGTTAAAGAAAAAAAGCCCCACTACAAATTATTCAATTAGAAGACTTATTTTTATGCAATGGAAAAAGAAGTTATTAAAAAACAACTCCACTGCTCAAGGCCTCATTGCTCTGGTTCAAAAGATGAAGCATAAAGGACTATAACCCTATTTCTCTGAAAAAAAAAAACTGTTCAAACTAAGTGAAATTGGAGCAATTCTCCATTCTTTTCACTCGTGGCCAAAGAAAAGAAATTCCATAAACAATAACAGATCCTGGTAAACAGTGAAAATGAAGATGAGCCTTATAGAAAGACTTTATAAACTCAGGTAAGAAATAAAGAGGATTTGGGGAGTACAAAATCAATTAATCAATAATGAAACACAGAGTTACAAGTCAAGAGGAGAAAAAAAAATTGACTCAATTCTGGGTAACATGAAAATACTATTTTGAGATCTGCAGTTAAATCACAACTCTTGCTCTAAAGATGAAATTAGAAATCAGAGCATGTCACTACTACAATTCCCAGCAAGTAGTAACAGTTATACTGGAACTTAACATTTATTCATATTAGGATACAAGAAACAATCACAAACATAAATTGAATAAATGGAAATCCATTCATCTACTCCAATTCTCTTCCTTTAGTTAGAATGTCTGATTCTTATGTTGAAGATTAGAAAGTTAAATATATGAACATATATGTAAGAAAATCTATTTTTCTTTCCAGTTTGATAGATGTTACTAAACTGCTGTCAGGATGGTATGGATTTTGAGTTGGGTTGTTTTGGCCCCAACTGCAACCCTTCAAGACATTTCTAGATAGTCATTGCGCCTAAAGGCATTTATTTGTGTAAAAGGGGCAAAGTTTGGGAGAGGGAAGAGATTCATTACATTTGCAAGATGGAAAAATCAAAGCTAAAAATTCAAATAGCAAATAGAATGGGATTAGCACAAGATTTTGTAATCTCCAAATTTCAACAAATGAAGGGAATGAGTCATAGAGAGATGGCGCTGAGTTAGCTTCCTCCCAAGCCATTTGAAAAATCTCTTGTCTGGTTGTTACCACTGGCACCTCCTAGCTTCCTTTGTAGCATTTCTCAGGTATCTGATGTAATGCCTCTGAGGGACTGAAGAATCAGTGTCTTTGTGCCCATGGTAAACTCTGAGCACTGTTTACCTTTAATTTTTTTTTTATTTCTTGACCATTTGTGTACAGAGTTGAGAGTCAAAGGGGAAATATATATATATATATATATATATATATATATATATATATATATATAATATATCCATATTCATTGACAGTCTTCATTTCCTTGCACTTCCAGACTAAGCTGCAGATATGTGCATTAGAGAAGAGAATCACAACAGTGTTATGTATGGTTATGGGGGAAATGTTCTTACTAATGCCCTTACTTTTGTTGTTGTTTGTTTGTTTTTAACAGATGAATTTGTTTATCTTTTTAGACTATTAGCACCGAAGGCATGTATCAAGTTTTAACTTCGTTATCACTCTCTCCTCCCCCATTTTGAAAAATGGTTTTTCTAAACACACTAGATGCCCAATAAATATTTTTGGAATGAATGAATGCATTCCATTCCCAAACACATGTGAGTCTGTCCCTACATAGTAACTATTTACCACTATATAATACTCTAAGGACTGCAAAATGCTTTCCTTGCCACAAAGGAAGCAACCCTATGAAGATGAAGAAACTTGGCTCTGAGAGGTTATGATTGGCAGATGAGCCACCAACAGGTAAGTGTCTGACTGGGATTGTGAACTAAGATTTGCATCTTACCACTAATTTGATTATTCCAATCCTTTCTTCTCCTTCTCTCTTGATTAATTTAGCACCATACCCTTTCTGAATTTGATTTATGGGACAAATAGAATACCATGTAACATGTCCCAAAAGTCTTAGAGCAATTTGAAACTGTTAAGGGGTAGAACTGTACTAAGACTTTTGGAATACCTTGACTTTTTCCTCTATACTTTTAAAAATAAATATATTAATTCATTTTCATATAATTTAATATAATTAATTTTAATAAATATATTAATTCAAAAAAGATGATGCCAACAACTAAAAAAAAATCATAGGCTCCTGAATTACATCTTTTTTCATTATCTGTCAAGAAGAAGCATGAGCTAGTAGTTTTAATTTAATTGTAACAAATCTCTTCCTTCCCTTCCTCCCTTCCTTCCTCTCTCTCCTCTCTCTCTCTCTCTCTCTCTCTCTCTCTCTCTTTTTGTCTTTCTTTCTTTCACTTTCTTTCATGTTATAAGAATTACTCCCTCTACTGCTCTACAAAGTCACTGTCTTAGATCAGAGAAGAAAAGAATGAACTATTTGAAACAGTTAAACCTTCCTAGTTTGAGTTGGAGGAAGGAATCTGTAATATGGAGTATTTAAGCATTAAAATGATTTTTGCTATTTTCAAACATATATTAACTCAAAGTGAGAAAATGAGGTTGCCTAGTCAATTTGATGCCTAGTAAATATCCTCAAGGAATTTGCTTTGATTAAATAAGAATATTTAAATTAGCATATCAGTTTTGTAGGTCTGTAAATTATACTTGAATGTTCACAAGTGCTTGAAAGTTTATTCTTAAGGTTTTCCACCTGACATATTTTTATACTAGCAATTACTATCTCAAAAATTACTTTGTTTAGAGAGAAGTAAATTCTTCCTTGTCTAAGTGAAGTTAATGTGAAATTAATAGAGTGGAACAATTTGGATTTTTTGCATATAAAAATCAGAACAAAAATAGTAGAACTACTGACTTGAACTGTTAAGAGTCACATTTCTATATGCTAGTTATCTCTGACTCATATTTATTGGATCTTTTGCTCCTCATTAGATTTTTGAATTTCTTTAACCTGGGACTATTCTTATTTTTGTTTGAGTGAATAAGGTTTTTTCCTCCCTCTTTCTATATCTAGCACATAGCACAATGGCTGACACATAGTAGGTACTTAAAAATGCTAGCTGACAGTCATCAATATACTTTGACTACTGAAATAAAAATATGCATGCATTCGTATTTACATTATATGTTATATAGCAACAGCTACATGAAAATATACTATGAATGCAATGCAATATACTATATATGTATTTAGATAGCATATTTTCACTGTCCATATTCAGCACTCCATAAACTAATGCACGATTATTATACTCTGGTGTGGTTTGCATTTTCAGAAATTCTGTCTCCATGTTTGACAGTGATGTTAGCACATAGAACACTAGTTGGTGCTAGCTAATAGCAGATTTGTGAAGTCCAGAGCTAAAATTGTTTGTATGAGACAAGGCAGAACTCTGATTTTGAGAAAAAATGGAAAATCTTAATTACAGACACACATATTCCAGTGTTTAACCTATGTTCTCCTGTTCAAGGCAAAAACTAATCCTTGGAAGCTAAGGGTTCTCAGCCACCCAGGATGAGAATAGAGACAATGAAACAGAGACAAAAAAAAGAGTCACTGCCTGAAGGCTTAATAATCTTCACAAGGAATATCTGTTAATTATTTTAAATAGTTACATATTGCATCTGATCTACTCGTAAATAGAAAAAGGGAAGCTTTCTTTAACTTTTGCTATTTTCTTTCTTTCTTAATTATTTAATAAAGCTAAGCCTTAAATCCCTCCTGGAAACATCTCTCATACAAACATACACTTAGGACATTAAGAACAATTGCCCGTCCTATTTAAAAGTAGTGCCATTAACTTCCTTATCTTAATTATCTATACTATTTTTATCCACAGAATCAATTTATTTCTACCACTTTGAGATCAGAATATGAAGATTCTGGCATGGAAGAAGCAACCTTACAATTCACAATTATCCCCAAATACTTCCTTACCTCAAGGGATGGAAAGTGGCAAGAGGAGAAAAATCAGGATATGGGAAGAGACATGAAGTCATGAAAGACAACCAGAGTTTTACTGAGGAGATGCACTGGAAAGGGAGAGCTTGGGACTAAACAGTAACGCAGCTTTATAACTTCATTCAGAGACTTACCATCGATTTATAGAAATACTGATATAGTTAAAGTAGATAAAAACAATGATGGAAGTCATGAATCGGGAATGAAGAATTTCACAGACCCCAGGACTCAAATACCTATTTAGACATTCAAGGAACTGAATAAACTAAATGGAAGAAGAATTATATTGAATTTACACACACACACACACACACACACACACACACACACACACACACACACACACTAAAGAAGACTACATTTATTTTTCCATGAAATAAGCAGATGAGTTCTATGATGGACTTAGTCCTTCAGGGCAAGGTGGGTTCAACACTCCAGACACTTTCTTAGCTGGTCAGGGAAATTAAAGTGATGGATAAAGAAACTGTATAGGAGGGGTAAGCAAGCACCCAGAATGTCCATGCTGGGTAGCCTTTAATTTCTCCCTTTCTTCTTTTCTTAATGTGAACCCACTTCTGTTTCATGGTGATTATCTTTATTGATTCTGCATTTCCCTGTCATTAGTCTTTTAAATATTTCTTTCTATGAACTAACAAGGAATCTTTGGAGCTCTTAACTCGATCTATTCTTATCCAGTTCTCTCCTCCTTCCTCTTATCTCCCCCCCTCATAATTATGGTTTGGAGGAGACCCTCCCCTCCCCCATCTCCTGAGGATGAGCTCATGACTCTATCCTTCCAGTCTGTAGGCTTTTCACCAACTTGAAGCAACCTCTGACAAAAAGCACAGCCCTTACAATGCAGTTTTATCCCCAATCCTTCGAGAATCATGAACAGACTAGAATTGGAGGAGCACAGAAAGGCCCCAACAGCCCGGCAGAAGTCCACAGCAGCCGGCCGAGAGGGGAAGGGCGAACTGAGTAACTTTGTCACTTTATCCGTAGGTCCCCCCAGGCGTGAGTAATTACAAGAGAGGCCGTTTATCCCTGGCCCCGGCTACGCGGCTTCTCCCCTCAGCCCTCCTTCTGGCTAACGGAAGAGAAGAGGCTCCTAGATCTGGCACATTCGAGCTCCTCTTTCGCTGAGTTTGGGAGGAAGGGAGGGCCGCCGAGCCCGGAGGAGGGACAGCCGAGCCCAGGGTGACTGCGGCCGCAGGGATCGGTGCATGGCAAACTGCAAGGCACCTTGGCAGCCACCGAGCCGGGCCCTTCCCTTGGCCGCTAACGGTGGAAGGCAGCGCAGCCGGGCCTCCCGGCCCCCGGGAGGAGGGGAGCCGCCGAAGCTCGAGGGGGACGCAGACCCCCTCCTGGCAGCGGCAGGCTCCTTGCTCCCGCGGCGGGCATGTGGCGCCCCCAGCCACTTCTGCTTTCGCAAGGCTGGGGGAGCTCCTGTTTCAGAGAGGAGGGCTGGGGTGGCGCTGGGGCTTGCCTGCCCCCTCCTGCCCGCCTCCCTCCTCTCCCGGCTGCTCCGCTGCCCAGGAAGGCCAGGGCCAATGGGCACTACGACCCCGGATCCCGCTGCCACTCTCCCCTGACCTCCTTTCCCATCTGCCCGGCTTCTCCCCCTCCGGGCCTGGCTATCGCCCCCAACCGCCCCCAGGCGCATCCGACTTCTGGTTAGTTGGTCTTAAGGCAGATTCCCAGGGGTTCTTAGGAAGGGGGCATGGGTTGGCCCTGCCTGGGGGGGGGGCAGCTGAAGAGCCCTGAATGCCGGGGCTGGAAGTTTCTCTGCAGCTCTGGGAAGGGCGGCAATGGCATGGGTGCAGAGGAATGCTTCCTCTGTGCCCAGGCTCCGGTCCTTACTGGCTCGGGGGGTTCGGGGCGCTTTGGGAACGTTAGCCAAGCCCCCCCCCCCCGCGCTCCCGGAGGAGCCCCAAGCCGGGTCTCCGCTTCAAAGTCTGCGGCGCTTCAGAATCTCAGGCGGCTTCCTTTCGGGGGCTGCTCGTGGCAAGGAAGGAAACACACACGCCACACACACACACACACACACACACACACACACAGAAACATGCACACACACAGATACACGCAGACACACACGCACACACACAGACACAGACACGCACAGATACACACACACACGCACACATAGACACACACACACACGCACACACACACACACACGCGCGCACTTTCAGAGTCAACACTAGCGACACAACCTCCGAAGCAGCCTCTGTTTCTGTGATGCCCCTAGGCATGGTGCGTCCGTGTGAATTCGGGGGACACTCGTCTGACCCAAGACGCAACAAGCCCGTGGCTGTGCGTGGCTGTGGGTGTGTGTCTGCCCCACACTGCAGGGTGCCATGTGCCGGAAAGTGGAGCTCCGCGCACCGTGTTCCCGTTCCCCGAGTAGAAGAGAAGAACTCTGCCCACCGGTTGCCCCTGCGCGCGCTCACCCCCCCCCCCCACAACCCCGCACCCCAACCACAGCCCCAATCGGGACGGCACAGCAAGGGCCAGGCGAAGTCCTCCGGAGGAGGTGGGGGCACGGAAAGCGGGGCAGCCTTGAGGAGCCCCGTGGGGCGCCG
This sequence comes from Macrotis lagotis, assembly GCF_037893015.1. Taxonomy (NCBI): domain Eukaryota; kingdom Metazoa; phylum Chordata; class Mammalia; order Peramelemorphia; family Peramelidae; genus Macrotis; species Macrotis lagotis. The sequence goes on from NC_133660.1 coordinate 4,842,353, forward strand.
GGGGCACCGGGCTTACCTGGGGCTGCGGAGCCGGGGCTGCTGGCACTCAGGAGGGCCAGGGCAGGTAGCACCAACATCTGCAGCACGTATCCCAGTCCCAATCCGCAGCGGGCCGCCGTCGCCTCCAGACCTTTGCTCATGTTGACTGGAGGGCCAAGGAAGACGCGAGAGCAGCCCAGGAGACACGGGTGGGCGGACGCGCGGGGCGGGCGAGCGCCCGGCACCGGCGGAATTCCGGGCGAAAAGCAGCCGGACGAGTGGCAGGCAGGGCTCCCTGCCCCCAGCCGTGCCCCTCCACTTTCCGGGGCAGCGGGGCGAGGCGCGGCTGCCAAGGGGGACTTCTAGGAGGACCGTCCCGGCGCGTCTTCCCGCTGGCAGAGGCAGGGCGCGTCTCCGGCTCCGGCTCCGGCTCCGGCAGGGGCCACTTGGCGAGTCCCGAGCGCCCGAGGACGTCCCCTGCCCGTGGCACGAGCTGGGGTGGCGGCGGCGGCGGCACCGCGCCCAGAGCCCCCGCGGCTTGGAGCGGCCCCCGGGCTGCGCAGAGCGCACACTGGCTCCGGGAGAGGGGGAGGAGAAGGAGGAGGAGGAGGAGGAGGAGGAGGAGGAGGAGGAGGAGGAGGAAGGAGAGGAAGGAGGGAGGGAGGCACGAGTGGGGGGCTTCCCGCTGCCGAGCTCCGTCTTCTCAGCGCTGGCGAGTGGCGGACGAGATGGGTCTCGGCGATGGCTGGGAGGCAGCCAGGAATGGTCATCTCATAGTCTGGGGCTCCGGTCCCCCGGAATCTGCTGGACCTGGCCACGGAGGCAGGGACGGAGCATCTTAACTCCGGGACAGTGAGCGTGTGTGCGTGTGTGTGCGTGTGTGCGTGTGTGTGTGTGTGTGTGTGTGTGTGTGTGTGTGTGTGTGTGTGTGCGTGTGTGTGTGTGTGTGCGCGCGCGCGCGCGTCACGCAAGCTGGCGGGCTACACGGGCGTGCGTGTCCAGTGTGGATGCCTGCTAGCCATTCTACACTCACGGAACTGGGTGAGAGAGCGCAGGGGAGAAACTGCAGCGAGTGGATGTGCTAGTGGGACTGCGAGAGGCAGCGCCGGCCGATGGAGCCCGGCCCGTCGCCGCCTTCTCCGAGGGAGCAGCAAACCCTGAGCCAGACTGCTCCGGACTGGACTGCCTTCTTACTTTGGCTGCTGAGCCCGAGCCGGCAGAGTCCGGGTGGCCCCCGGCGGGAACCTGGATGGGCGAGAGAGAGAGAGAGACAGACAGACAGACAGACAGAGACAGAGAGTCTTAGTTCTGAGCGGCGTCCTCCAAGGAGCCAGAGACACCACCACCGTGGGATTTTTTTTGCTCTGTGACTCCGCTCAGTCAACTGCTAAGCCACAGAAATGAAACGAAGGCGAAAGGAAAACCCATCCTTCCCAAGGAAAGGATGCACTTACTATTGGTCCACCTTGGCTCCCTTCTAGGGGGGGAAGCGGTGCGAGAGACCCAGAGGGACAGAAATGCTGGGAATCAATAAATCCCAGGATTTTCCAATGCTCAGTCAAGAGGGAGAGGCAAATATTCCCCACCACACTTAAAGGGAAAAATCGAGCTGGGGAAGAAGAAAGGTTGAGCATCATCCATAGGGAATCCTTAACCCCTTACCTATAATACAAACACCCGGATGACAATGCTATGGAAAGGGAAGAAAGCGGAACGAAAAGAATGAAAGGCTGGAAGGAGGAAAGTAGAGGAACCACAAACTGAGGCCGAGGCATCAAGTATTTTGTTCAGAATCATTCCAATAAAAAGTGATCTTGACTCCAAACCTGAGTCCTTTCTCATTAAGAGTACGCTGCCTTTAAGGGCAATAAGAATTAGCTTTTGAATTTTCTGCCTTTTAGAATGTAAAGATAGAAAATACCAGGTCCCTTCCAAGACATTCTGAAATGCTCTCCGGTTAGAGATTTGGGCCTGGAAGGAACTTGAGAGGCCTTCTCTTGTCCAACCGCCCTCATTTGTTTCAGATGGGAGGTTAAATGATTTGCCCTGGGCACGCAGCAAGTTAACTGAGTAAGGATTTAATTTCAAGTTTTCCCACTACAAATGCTCTTCTTTCCTCAGTTAATGGGCTGCCTCTTACTCTCCCTTGTTTTTCATTTCTTTGATCTCAATCAGTTTCCCCAAATACCTTTCACCTCTGAAGGATTCTCCCCATTGCCAATTCAAAGTGTCCAAACTGCCCTTGACTTAGGTGATAAAAATTAACAGAAAGACAGTGTTATTAGAGTGAAAAGAATATTGTAGGAATAAGCAGTGAAAAGTTTCTTTTCCAAACACTTGTATTTAAGGATGGGACTGTCAATTGATTTCTAGCTACTGGTTTTCTCTTGATGAAAAAGGGATTATAGTGGTTTCAGGACAAGTACTGAGCAAAGTTCATGGAAACATTCAAGAGCTATAGAAATGTGAGGTATGAACTATGATTGAATGTACACATACAAACACAACTTTTCTCAAAAGGCCAAAGGGAATCTGTATTTGCTTTTAAGTTTTACCAAGGAGGAAGAAGAGATGCTTAAATTTAAGGAATGGACCAGCTCTTCAGTTCTTGGGGATTTTATTTAAATGAAAAACAGCTCCTTGTCCAGAATATGGATTTAATAATTTAAAAAAAAGACCAGACAAGATAAAATCTTAAAGGATGCTTTCTCTCTCTCTCTCTCTCTCTCTCTCTCTCTCTCTCTCTCTCTCTCTCTCTCTCTCTGTTAGCTAAATAGTACACTGGATATAGCCCTAACCCTGGAGTCAGGAGGACAGGAGTTCAAATCCAGCCTTAGACACTTGACACCTACTAACTGGGTGACCTTGGGCAAGTCACTTAATCTCGATTGTCCCACATCCAAGGTCATCTCTAGTCAATTTGATCCATATCTGGCTATTGGATTCAGATGACTCTGGAGGAGAAAATGAGGTTGGTGACTTAGCACTGCATCTCCTCACTCAAATTTAACTCATGTGCTTGTCATTGCATCACCTCCCTGAGCTATGGTCCTCTTTGAGAATGAAGGACAAAAAAAAAAGGAACAAAAGCACAAAAGTAGTGTAGTATTGTGGTTGGGGAATTGACCTTATATAGTTAGGAAGACCTGGTTTGTGTGCCATCTCTATGTGACTGGTCATGTGACCCTAAAAAATCCATAACCTCAAAGTATCACAGCAACTCTAGATGATAGTGATAAAGACTGACTTGCTTTAGTAACATCACTGAGAGTTTCCTTTCCTAAGGAAATGAGGCATCAGAGAACATCTGGATTTGGATCCAGATTAAATTTCAACTATGCTACTTACTTCCTGTATCACCCTTTGCAAGTCACTTGACCTTCCTGAGCCTTAGTTTCCTTTTCTGTGGAATGAAGTTTTCTAGATGGCTTCTAAGTTCTCTTTCAGCTTTATTAGGATCTATGATCTTATGATCTTAAATCATGGATCTAATTTTTAAAAAGATTGTATGAGATCTTCAGTTTGAAACAGATCATAGGGCAATAATTAAGAGCGATTAAGTAATGAATAAATTATATACACCAAGATTTCCCTAGATAATCCAGTGGGAAAGTATTCATGTAAGCTGATTCTATAATATATTAGTTGGAGATGGATGTCACTCATAGGAGTACCAAAGATCCAGTTTTATGTTCCAATAATTATTTCTTCATGATTTAATAAAAATAAAAGATATGATTTGAATTATCAGATATTCGATAAATGAATCAATAGGATTCCAATAAGAATTAAATTGAATTATAAGTTTTGATGTGATTTTTTTGAAGTTGTGGGTTTCTTCTACTTGCCAACTAAAGCTCAAAATCCTGCCTGGTATTCATGACCCTTTGCATTCTAATGGAATCTTACTTTTTTTTTTTTTCAGACCTATCATAACATGCTTATTCATCATACTCAAATTGGATTAAATTATTACACTTATCCAAAAGGACACTGCATTCATGCCTTTCTGTTTCTTTCCCCCATTTTTACCTGTTGAATTTCTACGTATTGTGCAAAGTTCAAGCTAAGATCACCTCCTTCCTTCCCTGATCTCCTTTCCCATCCAACAGACTTCACAAAGTTCCTTGTTTTGTAATGCTCATGTAATTCTCATCCAAATCCAAGGGTTCCCACTTAGCAGCCCTGGCAGTAGGGTCAAACAGATCCCAGTTCATTATGGACCTTAAAAAAAGGGACCTATTTCTTTCAAAAATCCAATTTTCTGGCTTAATATGTTCCCATTTCAGAATTACAGGAGAATATTCTGAATAGTAGCTTAGATAATCATTCATGTCTACAGTCTTCCCCAAAAGGAAAAAAAAATACTTCTTCAAGGAAAGTTCATGTACAAAGTTGAAGATATAATTTTGTCCATCATTAACCCTGCTACAAAAGAAATGCTCGCAATGCAAAAGATTCAAGTGCTCTAACAAATATTTTTAATATGGAACAATTTGTTCATCTGCTTAACAGACTTCACTTTTGCCCTGCACTGTCTATACTACATACAAGTCCAGATTTCCCAGTAAGTCAAGGCATGACTTGATAATTTAGCCCTTTTGATGCAGAATTCTCTCAGAAATGGAACTTCTCCAAGAAGCAATCCAGTGGTAGGAATTACTTTCTGAACTACTAGCACTCAGCGTCATTGTTTGGTCACCTGTGTTCAGAATAAGAAATATAAAGTAGAAAATAGAGCCATGGATTTGAAGCGCACCTCAGGATCACCTAGGATCACCTAGGTAAGTCTAAATTCTTGCTGACAAGTGCATGAAGTAGCCATAGATGAGAGAAATTATTCTCCCTTCCATCTGAGAAGTCCAAGGGTGACCTGGCAGAGAACCCAATACTTGAGGAAAAGCTAGAATTTTTTTTTTATTCCCTTCAATCTCAGACTATTGAATAAGTATTACTTCCTGGCTCATTTTTCAATCATCCTTGGCACAGTTCTCCAATCATGGGGAACAATATGGGATTGCTTCATCTTCCTCAAGCACAAGTTCTCCAGTATTGAGCCAAGACAAATATTCCTCCCATTGGAATCAGAGCACATATGTCTAGCTCCATGTGAAGTCCTATCCATCTAGCAGGGCAGAAGGAGAAGGGCCACACTAATAATTTCTGTTAGAAAATTATCAGGTAAAATTGTATATTACAACAGTTTATGATGGTATCCTATCCCCTCACTAGATGTTTGCTGTTTAAAATCAGAGACCAGGTACAAATTAAAATTCTTTCAATTGTTTATTAGTCAAGTACCTGGAAGATGGAATGCTTAATAGATAGTAATTGTTTGGGGGATATTTCATTGCCTGGGACAATATTCTGTTATGAGACAAAATCCTCTCACTGTTGTTGTTTGTGACTCTTTCCTTATATCCTCAGGGTTACTACGAGGAATGGTAACTGAGGATCAAGAATCAGAGAAAGAGAATCTGAATATGAGCATACTGAATGGAATAATATGCTAGACAAAATATGAATCAAAATCAATGAATAGAGACTGGTGGAAGTCCTTAGATTCTATTGCTTTTCTATATTCTTAAAATATCTTAATGCAACATTATTTTCAATGAAATATTGCAGGTGTTTAAGGAGAAAACATCAAAGTGATCTTAATTTAAAGAAGCTTGGGTTAAATCCATATACAAGGGTTTCTGCTTTCCTTGCCTCCAGTGGGTGGGGAATTAAGTCTGGGATAATAAATCCTAGTGACAGGTGCTAATGGGAATTAGGCATGCAAATCCCCTCATATCCCTCCTGAAGTCTAAAGTCAGAAAAATATGTAATTTAGAATATACCATGCTTTTAACTCAAGGTTTGAAAAATAAAAACACTAGATGAGGAAGTATTTAAACCAGCATGATTTCCTTGATTTTTTTTTATTATGCTCCCATATATAATCTTTTCCCCTTTCTTGTTTCTTCATCCTTGCTTGTCCTTTGTAAAAAGTCTTCATAAAGAGTGTGCTGTTAGTAAGAATTTTTACTAATATAAAGAATACAGAAGACAAACAGAAGATTCACACTGTGACTTTGGAATCAAGATGACAGAGCCCAATAAAATACATGGAGATCAAGGAAAAGACTAGATGTCTGAAACAGTATCAGCTTAATACCTTCCTCTATTCTTTCTCCAACAGAAGGAGAATTAGACTGTCGCTTTGTTGTTGCTCGTCCCTCATTCTCAAAGAGAACCAATGACATCAGAACTTGTATGTGAATTGAATTTAGGCGAGGCAGAGCTGTACAAAGTCATCAGTCTCACTCTCACATCAAGAGTCACTGGAAACCAAGAGAACATTAACAACAACATTGTGAGGTGATCAACCTTGAGAGAACCAGTTCCTCTCAGCAGTTCAGACAGCTAGGACAAATAGATCAACTATGGACAATGTTATCCCTATCTAGAGGAAGAAAAACAAAGCAAAACAGAACAGAACAAAACAAAAAGCTTCAGAATTTGAGGAATGCTGCTTTCATTTTTTAAAAGAATATCTCATATTTCTTTCCCTTAATCCTAATTCTTCACACTAAAAAATGGCTAACCTGTAAACATGCTTATCATAATATTAATCTAACTGTTCACCACGCAAGGGAGGGGGTTGGAAAGGAGGGTGAAAGGAAATTTTGTAACCTAGAAATATGCATAGGCATATGGATGAATGTTAAAAAAAACTTTTCATGATATGTGCTTGGACAAGTAAAAGATCAATAAAAAATTAACATAAAATTAAAAAAAAGAGTCATTGGAGTTCAGTGGTGATACATAGCTCAAGATGACTAATGCTGGCCCCCTCCTATCACTTCAGAAGTTTATGAAGATTGGTTCATTGTGACAGAGCAGTGAATTTGCAGACACAAGAACCAAGTTCTAATCATGATTATTTGGTAAAATTACTTCTCTCTGATCCTCATCTGTGTATGGGGACTTTGAACCAGAAAATCTCGAAGGTCTGGTTCACCTCTAAATGCTCTCATCTTATTATGCTTTGTATTCTTGACTCAAATAGAGTAGGGCAGCATGGCATTATGAGTGGCCTGGCCACGGTCACTCTCCTCTGTAAGACTTTTCTTAAATATATATTTATTGAACTACACCCTGGAATTATCTCTGCAAGGGGGATCTTTAAGCTAGACCTAATTGGAACTAAAAAAAAAGGAGATCCCATTCAATCAATTAGTCAATGGAATTTCTGAGTACCTACAATGTGTTAAGCAATATGAAACCTATAGGAAAGATGCACAACTACTCACCTTTCCTCAGGGAGTTTATACTGTGGTTGAATAGAGAAAATACATTATATACTAAGTTTAAAGTCATGGGGTACACATCGTTAAGGGAGGAAGAATCAAATCGGTGATGGCTAAGCAGAACAAAAGCAATAAAATAAAGGTTTTGAGATTTGTGCAAAAAAAGAGAAATTAGTAATTTAAGGGAAAACTAAAAAAAAAGCAAATATACCAAAGAGATGTTGCAATTCTTGAATTTTTGATAATTAAAACATTATGGATATTCTCATTTTTATCTCACAATGCATCTGCATGAAAAGTAAATTCAGTGAACATTTTTCTCATATTGGAGATTGGGAATATACACAATCTGGTAATTTAACATCAAGACTGGAACAAAAGGAGACATCTTGAAGACTATCTAACAGTTAACTTAGTCATAGAGGGGGAAAGTTAGTCATTAAGGATACCGCATTCATTTAATTGGGTACTTTCTTCCCTCTGCGTTGGCCATTTGGATCTTTCAATCAGAAGCCTAAGAAAGATACTTATGATTTCTCATATACTAGCTTTATGGTCTTAAGGGAAAATGAAAGTTGCATTAATTATTTGAATATTGTTCCTTTAACCCCCAAAAATATCTCTAGTATGGTTTCAATTGCTTTAAAGAAAAAAACAATTCAACTAGCCTATTCTACATGGCAGATCTTGTTCCTACCATACCCTACCCTTCATGGCAAGGTTCTAAATACCTTGCAGAAAACCTTATATTTCTTAAATAACTTTCAAGTCCTTCCTAGATAATCCTGGTCTCAGAGACATAAGAAACCTGGTATAAGCAGCACTAAAGGAAGAAAAGAAAAAAGAAAGAAAAACAAAAGCAATAAAACAGCAGCAGCAGCAACAACAGTAATAATGTAATGATCCCCTGTAGGAGTGACAGAATATGGAAGAGGAAAAAGATTAGAAATTTCAAGTGTTATCTCTTCTCTTTGGAATGGCTATTTCCTATACCTTAATAATCTGGGCCATGTGATGGGCAATGCTAAATCTTTGCACTCTACGGTGACTTCCATTTTAAATTAATACAGGAACAGGAACACAAGGGTCCACAGCATAGATGATGATATGTATGTGGCATGGTAATTGATTTTCCTTGTCCTCTTATGCATAGGGTTGATACTGAGAATTACTTTGTGTTACCGCTTTTTTATTGTTCCTCAATCCAATGTCCAGGAATATCTCCATCAGAGATATTTCAGGTGTGGGGAGGGTAAAATCGACAAGTCAGCCTCAGGATGTTCCCTCCTTTGCTTAGACTCATCACAGGTCTGAAGGACTTTGAGTCTGCATGGCTTTTCTCTTTTCCTGACCTTTGATGATTAGGATACCACATTAATGTTACTGAGCCTGCCGAGAAGCTGCTTCAGTGGAGATATGGATTGAACCTTAGTACCCTGAGCCAATTAAATCTTAGAGACAATTTCCATGCTTATTTTTGGAAAGTGTAAAGGTAAAGTGTGAATACAACTAGGTATGAAAAGTCTTTGAAAGCCATTTTGATGAAGTGAAATAATGCCAGACAAGAGTTCTGTTCCACTCAACTAGGGGATTAAAACATACACACACACACACACACACACACACACACACACACACAAAATCATAAACCCTAGGTCCTATATTTAATTAGTTGGAAAAAAAAGAATTCCAGATATTTTATCTAGTTAGCTAACAAAGTAAGTCTAAAAATTGAACAAAGTATATATTTCTAGATGAAATCCCTGGAAAGAACTACTGGGAGCAGGGGCAGGGGGGCGGGGGGGGGAATATTAGTTTCATTCTTGGCCAAGTGTTCTTCTTTTCCCCTTTACTTATGACCAGAGGGATTCCCTTTAGTATTTAAGAATCTAGTGGATGTTGAACTTCCCATCTTCTCACTGATGTTCTAAAAGATGTTCAAAGATCTGTCTGCAGACAAATTGGACAAAGATTCTTCATACTTAATGCAAACTTCATGAATGTCTGAAGAAAACTTCTAGCACTCATCTGGGAATTATCCCTTTTCCACATGTATTCTCTAAACTTAATCAATCAATATTTGATAAGCACCTAGTATGTGACTTTGGGTACAAAAGTGGCAAAACACAGTCATTTCTTTTAAGGAGCTTCCAAGTAATGGGGAAGACAACTTACAGACAGAAGTAAATAAGTAAGAGGAGTTGGAAAAGACTTCCTTTAGAAGTTGAAATTTTACTTGGGACTTTAAGGAAGTCAGGGAGGTTGGTAGTTGCAGTGGAAGAAAAGAACATTGTAGGAATGAAGGGCATTCTGAGGAAATACCTAGAACTTGAAAGGTAGTTAGTGGGTCTTGTTTGTAGAATAGGAAGGTGGTCAGTCAGTGTCATTGGATCTGAGTGTGTATTAGAGATTAAGGTGCAAGACTATTGGAAAGGTAGAAGGGCAGGTCTTGTCAAACAGGATTTTGTATTTGCTTGTGGAGGCAATGGGGAGTGATCAGAATTTATCCGGTGGGGGGAGTGACTTGATCAGAATGGACACTTAAGGAAAAATCCCTTTAGTGGTTAAAAAATGGAGGATTGATTGGCATGGGGAGAGACTTGAAGCAGGCAGCTCCATCAGCAGGATGAGGGTCTGTACCACTTAAAGCCACTTGCCCCTAAATTCTCAATGCAATTGGGAGGGAGTGGTACAGAACTGTGAGGAACCATTTTGAACTAACCATTCCTTTTGACTTAGTAAATAACCCTTAAAAACTATTTAGGACTGGTAGATTGATAATTTTTTAGGGATTTTCCCCTGTGAGGATTTAAGCTGATGGTGTTAGAGAGTGGAGAAATGCATCCAACCTATTTCTGGAAACCTAACTTTTTTACGAGAGTGGGAGTTGGGATAAGGATGTCCCAGAATTTATATTGACCCTGAAAGACTATAGTAATCTGCAAAGTAGGAGGAACACTGGAAACTGCTATATTATAAGAAGAAATATAAAATCTTCTTTCCTTTAGTGTCCTTTCCTAAGGGGTTATTTTCTTTTGTGGGGTCTTTGTAGGAACTTTCAATAACTTCCTGTCACCAGAAAGCAATCCATCTCCTGAAAATAACAGTCCTTGAACCACTAAGCACTCTTAGGGAATAAGTTGTCCAAAAGTCCCTGGCAACATTATGAAGGGGGCCATACGTCCCAGAAGAAGGGAATGAAAGAGGTATTCTAGGACAGCTTTTGCCTCTGACCTTGGCAATCAGTGTCTACTCGTGTATTAACTCCCCATCAGATGGTTTTGTTCTTTCATTTCCAGGGCATTGATTAATCTCCTTGGCAGAGAAAACAGAAACGACGTAAGAGTTGAGCATCTTTGCTTTCTCCACGTTGTTAGTTATCATCCTCTAATCCAAGCCTGTTAATATTCTAGCTTCCTCTTAGCTGGCCTTTCCTCCTAATACAAGTATAACTAAAGCCAAGCATTTCAAAGCCATTTTTATTTTCCTTAGTATTCCTTACAAGCCTTAATTTACTCTGAGGTCTAATTCTTCTGACGCTATTGACCTTTACCCAAATACTCACCTTCCTCTGGTATCTGAATTGCTTTACAGGTATACTCTTTTTTCATACCCCTGCATTTTGCTAACCTGCTATTATTGTTTTTATTGCTTTTTTATAAGGTACACTCATCTAGAATAATAGCATTACTTTAACTTATGGATTTAATCTCCAATTTGGGGATAGTTCCAATTTTGTATACATCAAGCCGAAAGGGAAGGCAAAATTTTTTAACTATTTCACTGTGATGCCTCACCCCAAATGCAAAATTGTGAAATTGTTAAAAATTTACCTTTGGTTCCTTGAGTTCACCATTTCCTTTCTTCCCTTCTGCCTAAATTGCCATCAACAATCTGACAATTGCTCCTCTTAAGAGATTTTCAGAAAAGTAGGATTGTATTTGAAAAATGTTGCTAATTCTTAGGGGATGGGGTTAATTACATATTCATAGTGAATAAAATGAATCTATAATAAAAATCTATAGCAAAAAAGAATCTGTAATAGTGAAATTCATATAGTATCTTTATCCAAGGGTCTATTTATTCCAACTCCTCCATCCTAGGCCCATATTATTCCAGCAATTTATAAAACCTGCTTTGATTGTGAATGATACATTAGCGCTAGCATAAGCATGAGTTGCACTTCATAGAAAGAATGAAGACTCAATAGTCAAAGATTTAAATGTCCCATTTAGATTATGGCTGCTTATTCTTGAATAGAGGATGAATAATTACTATAATCAAATATTCATGGTATAATTAAGAATAAACTATGGTAACCCTGAGAAGGTATTTGCAACAATAAACTACCCTCAATTTAATTAAAAGCATTAAGGGATTAGGTATAAGATTTAAGGGGTTATAGGGACACATTTATTCAGCTTTTTCTCTGTGATAGGCTTGAACTTTTTTCCAAACTGTAATAGCATGTGATACCACAATTTTGGTTGTGGATTCTCATTATGTTAGACTCTTGTCTTAAACCAAATATATTAAATAGTTTTTAAAATACAGAAAGTACCTCACTGTCATAGTAACAATTTTGTCATTTGACTATGCTAGTTATTACATAAGAGGTATTGAAACCACCTTTGAGACTTAATTGACTCAAAGGATTAAAGTTCATGTCATTAACATAATTTCTAGATGTTCTAAGTTCAAAAAGACAGAAGAGAAATTAGTGGTTTCTCCCTTAGGCTCCTTGCTGGTAGATCAAAACAGAGCAGAGAAATTGCATTCAGCTGAATCAATTCTGGATCTTTGCTGAATATCCCTTTCCTTCTAGTAAGTAACCTCACTTCCTTTATTTAATTATTAAATTATCTGCAACTGTATCATCTTTTTCTCATCTGAACTACTAGAAAAGCCTATGTCAGATTGGACCTGGAATAACAATTTACAAACAGTGAATAGGTCAATAAATTTTATATATTAGCAATTATTTAGAAAAAAAAATGCCTTTTCTCATAGAAACAATGTTTGAAATGATGGTTAGGCTACCAATCTAGTCCTCCCCGAACCCCCAATCCATTTTACCCAGAATATAAACGAAATTCTCACCTCATGGAAATAATAGAAAAGACTTTTACAATATAAATCTGGTAATAAGACAAAAGAAAATAGCTTGCATTTATCTTATGCATTAAATAAATACTTAAAATCTTTATGCTTTGAGGTTCTCAAAGTAGTTTACAAATATAGCATTTTAATCTTACCACAAGCCTGGGAGGTAGATGCAATTATTATCTACATTTTTCAGGTAATTAAATTAAGGCAGAAAAAGATTAAGTGAATTGTCATGGGTCACATAACTAGTATAGCTGTGTGAGGTTATATTTAAACCTGTATCTCACGAATCCAAGTCCAATATTCAATACAGTGCATCTTCTAGCACAAAGGTGGTAATTTTAAAAATATCTATCTTAAATATTGGTGTTTGGATTTCAATAGAAATTTAATGAAAGGAAGTTGTGGAGACACATGGTGAATTTTATGAAGATTCTTTGATAGTCCTTCACATTTCAAATATCTCCAAATACCGAATTAATATTTGTGATATTTTATTAGACTTAGAAATAAGACTCCCCCCCTTGTTATGATGGAAGGGAAGAGAGAAGGGAGAGAGGGAAGAGATGAGAGAGAGAGAGAGAGAGAGAGAGAGAGAGAGAGAGAGAAGGAGAAAGGGGAGAAAAAGAAATAGAGAAGGCAAGAGAAGGGAGGGGGGATTTGGAGGGAAAAGAGAAAGAAATTGAACTGATACATAAAAGAAAGTTCAAAGAGACTGGTAAAAACTACCCTTGTATTGGTAATAACTACCATTATTTATAGTTGGAGAAACAAATAAAATACATATATAATTATTAAAAAAGGACAAAGAGGGAGCAAAAAGGACCATGGTTAAAGATAAAGAGAAAAGGAAGAGGGATTAGGCCTACAATTTTATTGGTATCGGGACCTCATTGGATCAATGTAGATATATTTTTTTCCAATCTATAATCTATCTGGGTTGACTTGAATCCAGGTTTTTCTGGCTTAAAGGTCGATTTTCTATCCATGAGTTTTAAGGATAAGTTAAGAATCAGGAGAAGTGAAGTAGAAAGACTTGAGTACAAGTGCTTCATGGAAGGGATAAAACTGTGGGCAATTGTGGAAATGGGTAAAGAGTAAGTAAGCAATAGAAAAAAAAAATGGAGATGAAGTCCCACCAAAGTTCAAAGATGAACTAGGAAAAGTATTATTAATTCTCTAGTCTTTCAATAAGAGTAGAGGACTCTGATAGGTTAGGATAAAAGTAGGAACTTGGAATGTAGGAGTTAAAGAGAAAATCTCCTGGGAAGGAAAAAGGAAGGCTATCATTAAAACTAGTCCCATAGGAGAGGATCTGTAAGAGAGAGAGATAGTTTATAATAAGGGAGAAATTAGTACATTATGAAAACAACTTCTTTGAGAAAAAGATTATATTTCATGTCAGTTGAGGAGTTATAGAAGTTCCTAAGTTTTTCAGAGAGCTAATATAAATCAGAGAAAGGACAATATGGTTTAAGGACTATCACGGTAAGGAAAGAAGGGGAGCACAAACTGAAAACTAATGCCTCGGATCATTTCCAACATACAATAATGATTTCATATAAAATTGTTTCCTTCATCAACTGATATTGCCGAGAATGAAAGTGTAGCTAGGTGGTGTAGTGAATACAACACCGGAACTGCAGTCAGGAAAACTTGAGTTCACATCTGGTCTCAGACACTTACTAGCTGTATGATCCTAGAGAAGTCACTTAACCTCCGTTTCAGTTTCCTCATCTTAAAAGGGGGGGGGGGGATAATATTTACACTTCCCTCCCAGGGTTATCGTAAGGATCAAATGAGGTAATAATTATAATATTATGCTGTGCTGGCAAATAATAAGCTCTAAATAAAAAATTAGCTATGATTATGAGGGTCATAGAAAGTTGTAACACCTGAATCAGAGAAAATAATACTACTAGAATGGGAGAGAAATAATGAGTAAGACTAAGGAAAGGAAAACTTTTTAGGAAAGGGCAAAGAATACTTAAAATAAGGGCCTGAAACATAGAGGGGAGCTTTTCAACATACTTAAGTGGGCAGTGATGGGGAAGATCCAAAAATGAGAAGAATGCATAAAGATATATATGAAAGAATTTAAAAGGGGGTAGTGATTAAAAATCTTACAAAAGAATTAAATGGGGAAGAATTAAGCCTATCATAGCCTAAAATGTCAATGGGTTAAATAATATAATGAAAGAAAAGAGATTGACAGAATAGGAAAAAATTAAATCCAACAATTCTCTCTAAAAAGTAAACATAAAACAGAATGAAATCAGAAATGAGAATAAAACATTGTGAATTAAATGGTTCCCACAAAGCGGGAGTTGAATTCACACTAAACAATGATAGCCATTATTAATTATTTAGTTACAATTAATCAGTATAAATTATTAATTATAATAATAAAAAACCAGTAAAAATTCACATCAGGAGAGAGAAAATGATACTACATTATGTTTAATGCTATCATTGACAATGAAATAATATCAATACTAAGCACATATACATACACACACCAAATAATAAAATATCTAAATTCATAAAGGGCAATTATTTTAGTTAAAAATTGGGAAAAATTGCTAGTAACATAAAACTTAGAGATTATGATCTTACTCTCCCAGAGTTAGATAAACTAATAGAAAGAAGGAAAAACAAAAAATAAATATCGAATTGAACAAACTGCATGAAAATTTATTTCTGAAAATTTATGGCATCTTCTGAGTGAGAATATTAGAGAAATACTCATTTCTAAATAACATATGACACATTTATGAAACTAGATCATGTGCTAAGCAAAGAGAAATGAGAAATGAATGCTTTAAAAACGTCATAGTAAACCCATCATTTACAGTCTATAAGGAGTGAGGGAAAACATTTGTTCAACTCTTACCATGGCATCAATCATTTGGAATACAAATACAAAAAATAAGGAAGTTAAGTATTGACATTCGAATATGAAGAAGAAAAGGCATATAGGGTCTTTGAGAGATATTTTGATTTGGAAAGTTACGGGGATGGTGAGTAGAGCCACGGCAGAATAGATTAGCATGTCTTTTCTAGGAGTAATGCTAGAGTTTATTTGGACTTTATTTACAAAAATTGTAAAGAAAAGGACAGAAAATATAAATGCTGGAAAGATAGTTGGCAAGAAGATGACCAGAGAGTGAAGTGAAACCTTTCCCTAAATGTACTGGGTGGCTCTGGCAACCATAAAATCAGAGAGTGACGATGCAGGAAAAGAATTGCAGGCTTTAAAGGTTAAGTCCTACTGAGCATGATTTCTGGCTTGGATGGCAAGGCAGCTGGAAGAATATTTCTACATAGTAAAATAGAAATTAATAGAGTAGACATAAGCAAAAGAAATAGACCTAGATGTTGACTTAATTAATGACATGTTAAATGATGAATGAGTCAAAGAACGATCGAAAGAGAATTATAACAATGAAACAATGCATTATAATCTTTTGGGAAGCAAGTAAAGCAGCCTTCAGAGGAAAGTTTTATCTTTGAAGAGACATGGTGACAAAACGGAAAAACAGATTACTGAGCTGAATATACAATTTAAAAAAGTAACAAATCAATCAAACCCAAATAAGGATAAATGAGGAAATTTTGAAAATAAGAAAAAAACCCATATAAAATGGGGGGGGGGGAGTTATAGAAATGATTAAACGTTCAATAATGGCAAAAAAAATCACCAAATTGACGAATATTTAACTAAGGATATATAGAGGGGGAGGAAGAAAGTAGGTCAGGATAAGCCAGGTCAAGTTATTTAATTTTTATTCTAGTTCCTGAAATCCTTTGGTGGGCAGGTAGCAAGATGTTTTATAAGCACAATGGCTGCATAGAGACCCTTTTCCAAGGTAACTGGAAAGTACCTTGTTTTTGACTGGAAAATGATTGCTAAAACCTTAGTATTCTGACTCTGGATTCAGAGAATGGGGAGTAAATGAGTCAAGAGAGTTCGAAGAACCTTAGCCCTAAATCCTAACCCTAGAGAAGAAAGAGAGCCAGTCAAAGGCAAATAAGAGTTATTCCGAACAATAGATTATAGAAGGTCCAGTTAAGCCAGCTGATTGATGCTATGTCAGGAAGAGCTGAATGAGGATAACCCAAGAAAAGAAAGGACCCTAGAATCCTTTAGCACCAGATATCTAAACTATAGGCATAATATTTTTGTCCTTCTTTCTCAAAGAAGACCATGACATCAGGGAGGTGATGCAATGACAAATAGGTGGCTTATATTTGAGCAAGGGGCATGCTGTGCTAAGTCACTAGTCTCATTTTTTTCCTCCAAAGTCCTGTGGGTCCAGTGACCAGATAAGAATCAGGATGACTGGAGATGGCCCTGGATGTGAGGTGATCAGGATTAAGTGACTTGCCCAAGGTCACATAGCTATCTAGTCTCAAGTGACTGAGGCTGAATTTGAACTCCTATCCTCCTGACTCCAAGGTCAGTGCCACCAAGCTATATCCTTTTCCTTTGTGTACATGTTGTGGTACCAGTATATGCCTAGTCTTTCTCTGATGCTAATATCTGCTTGTGGGAGAGTATGACCCTGGTTTATAGGTTAGGGAGTCCTTACTATTAGTTAGTATAGACACTGTTATTACTATTCCATCTTATCCACTGGATCCAGTTTCTAATCTTTGAATATTAAACTGGCATATAGTTCTAGAGGGAATGTACAGTGATAAAAGGGAGGAAAAATGAAATCACTAGAATAATGTACCACGTGGAACTACCAAAAAACCTGTAAAATTGTATGCAGAAGCAAGTTCTATAAATCCTAACTATTTAAAAGAAATTAAATTAGGCTTAGATTAACAAATGACATAATATATCACAATAAGATAAAATGGATATATAATCAAATATAAAATTCTCACATCATAAACACAGTTTAGAAAAGGAAAAAGGTTAAACACCTTTCAAAACTGGAAATAGGGACAAAATTCTTGACTAAACAAGAATAAAAATAGAAATGAACTGGTATATGTTTAACAACTGACTTTCTGGAAGAAAAATGACCAACACACACACACACACACACACACACACAACATACATATATATCTACAGAGCACATTCTTAAAGTTTGATTAGAATTTTTACTTCTTTCACAACATGATTATTACGTAAATGTGTTTAACATGATTGTAAAATGTATAACCGATATCAGATTACTTGCTGTTATGGAGAGCAGAGAGGGAAGGGAGGAAGGGAGGGAGAAAAATATGGAACTCAAAAATCTTACAAAAATAAATGTTGAAAATTATTTTACAGGTAATTGGAAAAAATAAGAACAAAATTAAGAAAAATTGATCAGAATTTAAAACTTTTTACCATTGTTTTCATAATAATTAGTATCAAAAGTAATAATCAGATCCTGATTCATCAGTTTCAATAAATACAAAAACTGAAAAAATTACAATTGGCTTTCAAAATTTGACTTCAGTATATCATAGAAAGAAGGTACATAAACATAGAATAGTCATTTTAATTAGGAAAAAACCTTCCCACAAACAATATCAGTGCAGTAATAATAAGATATGAAACTTTCCTTGCAAGATAGGTAATAGGATTATTATTATATTCATTTTAGAGATGAGGAAGTTTATTCCATAAAAGATATGACAAATACCTGGTCACAAAACTTCCTCCAATTAGAAATGTTTATGATTTCCTCTCTTTATGTAATATTAGTATGCTATTGATATGAATTATTCTGTACTCTTTATTATAGAGTATTGCATATGTATGAATTCTGGATTGTTAGATCCATGAGGATTTAAAAGTCTTTGTATTTAAGCCTGAAATTCTTTTGTTTCTTTTTTTTAAAAATATTATTCTCCTATTTTTCACATCCTTCTAAAAACTGGGTTACAAATTTCTCCTTCCTGCTGATCCCACTATTGAAAAGGTTTAAAAAATGATATCAATTATACATATGAAATTATGAAAAACATTTTCATCTTATTGAACACTTTCCTCTTTTTCTTTTAAAAAATTATTTATTTTTTATCCATACGCATGTGTATAATTTTAAGTTACAAAATTTCCATCCACCTTCCTTTCCCACCCCACTTCTCTCAGCAGCAGTCAGATTAGCATTGTGCATACATATTTTGATATGCATGTTACAGATTAGTAATTTTTGATATGAGGAATTAGGATCAAGGGAAAAAGATACATAAGAGATGATTATTATAAAGTTTTCATCAGGTTCTGAAAGCTTTTTTGTTTTTGTTTTGTTTTTCTTCTTCTGGTTGGGGATAATATAGTCCATAACCTGTGAAATATAGCTGTCCTATCTGTCTGGATGGCCGAGAGGAGCTGCTTCCATCAAGGTTGTTCATCTCGTAATGTTGCTGTTGATGTGTACATTTTTCTCTTGGTTCTACTCCCTTTGCTCAGGATCAGATACTGTAAGTCATTCCATGCTTCTCTAGAGTCTGATCATGTATGGTTTCTCATAGAACAATAATATTCCATTGCATTCATGAATCATAACTTGTTTAGCCATTCCCCAATTGATGGGCATCCCCTCAATTTCCAATTCTTTGCCACTACAAAAAGAATTGTTATGAATATTTTGGAACATGTGGTACTTTTCCCATTTTTTATGATTTCTTCTGGATAGGGACCTAGAATTGAAATGCTGGGCAAAGGGAATGATCAGTTTTATTGCTCTTTGGGTATAGTTCCATATTGTTCTCCAGAATGTTTGGATCCATTCTCAACTCCACCAGCAATGCATCAATGTCCCAATCCTCCCCCAACCTCTCCAACATGGATCATTTTCCCTTTTTCTCATCTTGACCAATCTGATAGGTGTGAGATGATGCCTCATTGTTGTTTTAATTTGCATTTCTTTTATTAATAATTACTTGAAGTATTTTTCATATGATTAAATATAGCCTTAATTTCTTCATTTGAAAACAGTCTGTTCATATCCTTTGACCATATATCAGTTGGAGAATGATTTGTAACCTTATAAATTTGATGCAATGCTCTATTATTTTAGAAATGAAACCTTTATCAGAACCTCTAGTTGTGAAGACTGTGTCTCGGATTTCTTCTTTCCTTCTAACTGATTTTACTAGTGCAACCCCTTTTTAATTTAATATAGTCAAAATGATTCATTTTGCAGTTTATAATGTACTCTAATTCTTGCTTAGTCTTAAATTTATCCCTTTTCCATAGATCTGTTGGATAATTTCTTGGTCTATTAATTTATTTATGGTGCTGCTCTTTATGTCTAAATCTTGTACCCATTTTGATCTTATTTCGGTATAGGGTGTGAGATGTGGGTCTATGCCTAGTTTTGCCATATTCTTTTCCAGTTTTCCCAACAATGTCTGTCAATGATGTCTTTGGGTTTGTCCAACAGTAGATTGCTATAATCATTTACTGTGGTTTCTTTTGAACCTGTCCTAATCCACTGATTCATTACTCTATTTCTTAACCAGTACCAGGCAGTTTTGATGATGTCCACTTTATAGTATAGTTTTAGATTTGGTAGAGCTAGACTTCCTTCCTTTACATTTTTTCCATCAGTTTCCTTGCTATTCTTGACCTTTTGGTGCTCCAGATGAATTTTGTTGCTATTTTTTCTAGCTTGATAGAATAGTTTGAATGAGTAATTTAATTTGAGTAGAATTATTGAACTAACCATGAGCATTTGACATTTTTGAAATTATTTTGATCTGACTTTATTTGGGTGAGAAGTACTTTATAGCTTTGTTCATACAGTTTCTGTGTTTATCTTGGGAGATAGATTCCCAAGTATTTAATATTGTCTATAATTACTTTATTATTTTTTTTGTTTTTGGTTATTTTTTGGTTTTCACTAGGCAATAGGGTTAAGTGAATTGGCTGAGGTCATACAACTAGGTAATTATTAAGTGTCTGAGGCCAGATTTGAACTCAGGTATTCCTGACTCCAGGGCCCATGCTCTATCCACTGTACCACCTAGCCACCCCATGTCTATAGTTACTATAGTTACTATTAAAGTAACTTTGGATTGGAATTGGAATTTCTCTCTCATTTCTTGCTCTCATGTTTATCAATCTCCACTAAAACTTTAATAGTTCTCTCTCTCTCTCTCTCTCTCTCTCTCTCTCTCTCTCTCTCTCTCTCTCTTTCTCTCTCTCTGGAGGTAACCAGTATTTTTCATCATAAATCCTTTGAAATCATCTTAGATCATTTTATTGAACAGAATAGCTAAGTCACTAATCAGAGATGATCATCACATAATAATGCTGTTATTGCATATGACATTATTCTACTTCTGTTCATTTCACTTTGTATCAATTCGCATGTCTTCCCAGGTTTTTCTGAAAATATATGGCTTGTCATTTTTTATGCTATAATAGTTTTATATCACAATCATATTTCATGACTTGTTCAGTCATTTCCCAACTGAATGACATTTCTTCAATTTCTAATTCTTTGCCACAACAAAAGAACTACCATAAATATTTTTGTAGATATAGGTCCTTTTCCTTTCTCTTTGGTCTCTTTGGTATATAGACCTAGTAGTGATATTGCTGGATCAATTTGATTGTCCCTTGGGCATAGTTCCAAATTGCTCTCTAGAATGATTGGATCAGTTCACATCTCCAGCTCATAGTACATTAGTGTCTTATTTTCCACATGTACTCCAACATTTGCCATTTTCCTTTTCTGTGATGTTAGCCAATCTGACAGGTGTCAGAAGCTACCTCCAAACCTTGCAAAAATTAGATATTTAATAAATGCTAATGGATGGGATAGATGACCCAATAAATATAGCAGAACTAGGTCTTGAACCTTGATTCCCTGTTTTCTAGCATTTCTCTCCACTAACAATATGATTTTAAGCAATTTGGAAAGAGAACTTTCAAGGAACTCATAATTTAGTAGATGAGAGATGATATCATCATCATCATCATCATCATATTACTAGTATTTATATCATCATTTAAAATTGTAAAGTGTTTTACAAATATCATTTTATCCTCACAAATACTCTGGGAGCAGGTGCTGTTATTATCCCCATTTTATAGTTGAAGTCATTGAGGTGTTCTAAGGTTACATGATTTTCCCAGTCTCAAACAAATATCTAAGGTTGGATTTGGATTCAATCTTCCTGATTATAGGTCTAGTGGTCTATCTACTGTGACCTAGCTACTGACATAAACACAAATAATTAAAGTGCAGGATAGATTTGTTTTTATTAAAAATACAGCATATTTTTAGAGTTCTAAGGAACTGAAAATCATTTCTGCATCAAGTCATTAAGTGTAGTTTTCATAAAAGATTCATTTGTTATTGTCTGAAAGTAGTGCTAATTAACAGCTTGAAATGATGAAGAAAAAGCTAGCCTTTGTGTCAGGAAGACTTCAATACAGGTCCTATCTATGGTATCTTCTGACTGTGTGAGTTGGGAAAATTTCTTAACTTTTTGTTATTTTGTCAACCTCCTAAATCTATAAGTTATAGTTTTAGAAGATTGCTAATCTGTATTGATAGATGCGATCTACCTACTGGGAGTTTCCTATATTAGTAAAATCAAAACAGCTATTCAAATATACACACAGACAAACAACACAACAGAACAAACAACTTCAACTGCTCTCTACAGTGAGTCAAAAATATTCTTCATATCTGTTTCTTTCCCAGCAAGGTAGTCACAGCAAAACTCACCTTGAGGCTTAGTATTCCAGAGATGAGCATAAAATGATTTCTCTTCCAGCTAACCAAAGTCATAATCTTTTAATATCAAATATACTGGTGTTAGATTATTCCCCTGAGTATCTTGTGCTATCCTCAATAGGGACTTTTCATTAGAAGAGATTTCACATACTTTGGGTCACATTTGTGACTTCCCTTGGAGAATTTTTATTACATAAATCAGTAAACGGATTGCATTCATAAAGACACTTATTTTTCAGCTTTCAAACCTAAGTAAAGTCATGTACTATGAATATTCAATTTCAGATGAAAGAATATAACAATATTAAAACAAAGGTCTCTAGATTTGTATTAGGTCATAAATTTATAAGAAATACACTGAAACTAAGATTTGAATTTTTTAGGTTTTTGCAAGGCAAATGGGGTTAAATGGCTTGCTCAAGGTCACACAGCTAGGTAATTATCGTCTGAGGCCGCATTTGAACTCAGGTACTCCTGACTCCAGGGCCACCCCGAGATTTGAATTTTTAAAAGAGCATTGTTGACAACATTATGCCTTCGTTTTTATAATGTCATGGAAGATTAACCCTTGAAAAATGAATGATATCAGTAAATTATCATGATTTCTGAAAAGACTACATTAAAATGTCACATCACAGGAAAGTTAATAAAAGAAAAAAATCAGTTTGATAATATTCACTTTTTATATATACCTGTGTTTCTTTGATTTTAATATTATTCAGTGACCACGAGTCATAGATGTGCTTTGAGGTTTTTTCCAAGTTTTTCCACACATACCCCAACATTCATCATTTTCCTTTCTTTAGATATATTTTAGATATTTTAAATATATTTTCCTTTCTGATAGATATAGGATGGTGCAGTGGTTGCATTTTTCTAATCAATTGTGAATTAGAGCATATTTTCGTATGACTATAGATAGTTTTTATTTCTTTGGGTGAAAGCTGCCTGTTCAAATCCTTTGACCATATTTCAAATGCTGAACAATTTGTATTCTTATAAATTTGGCTCAGTTCTTTAAATGAGATGGCCATTTATTTATGAATAGCCACTAAGGCCTGCAGGAGTTTACAAAAATTTGGGAAAGTCCAGATGGCCACCCAAAGCTAAAGTCCCTTAAAAGAAGACTGAAAGGTACACAAATCGTAAATGACTTCCCTCAAGAATGAGAGAGAACAACAGACTGTGCAAAACAAAACAACCTGCTATTTCGTATTTTATCTTTCGGATCACCTCTGTAAAGTTCATCAAACTTGTTGATGTCTTAGAGGCCTAAGAGATTCATTGTTCTATTTATTTAATTTAGTTTAAGGTATAGAGTTGACCCTTGCATATAAATTCAGACAGGGCTCAATAGCCTGTTACATTGTACTATATGGACAAATAGGCCAGATAATAACATTTCTTTTTTAAACATCATAATTATTTTTCAGTTGCTCTAATGAAGCTGTATATTATATGATTTTAGGAACCATAAGTGAAATTTATCTTTTTTTCCCATAGATTCCTTTTTTCTTTTAATTAATTGATTGATTTTCATTCATATGCAAATATATATATTTTTAAGTTTCAAAATTTCCTTCTACCCGCCCTTCCAAGCCCCCTCCCCTCAGCAACAAACTCAGGTTAGCATTGTACATACATAATTTTAATAAACATATTTACAGATTAGTTATTTGTGGTATGAGGAATTAGGATTAATGGAAAGAGATACATAAGAGATAATTTTTATAAAGCATTCATAAGATTCTGAAGGGTTGGGTTTTTTGTTTTATTTTGATTTTCTTCCTCTGAACTTTATCTTTTTCGACATATAATGAAGAGCTAAACACCTAGTAAGAACATCTATATTCATAATGTTATCTTTCTTATCAGCTAATATTCCCAATTCTCTTCTAGAATTTAAATTTTTCCTGCATTCTGCATGCATGCAATCCGCTATCACAATCCCTTCTAGGTTTCATATAATTTACTATTTCTATCTTGTCCTTTTTTTATGCTCCCTCTTGCTTAATAAAAGTATATACTTTTTGTTGTTATTTAGTCATTTCAGTCATGTCTGATTCTTTGGGACCCAATTTGGGGTTTTCTTGGATTGGTTTGTCATTTCCTTCTTCAACTCATTTTATAGATTTTACAGATGTGGAAACTGAAGCAAACAGGCTAAGTGACTTACTACGGTCACACAATCAGTCTGAAGCCACAACTGGACAGGTCTATGCTCAATTCATGGAGTTACCTCAATGCCATTATACTTTATAATCTCTTCTATCTTCCCTTAAGGTAAGAGATTTTTCCATGTCTATTTATCAGTCTTTCCCTTTGCTCTCCTCTGGCCTTTTAAAAAAATGTCTTATTATGAGTACCACCACCAACATTGCACCTTTCTCCTTGCCCCTCTCTTCACCCCCCCCCCACCATAGATTGCTGCAGCAAGAAAAGACATTCAGAATTATGGTTGGCAACTTTGGGTGGGTGCATGGAAGGGTACGGGGGGGGGGGGATGGAGGTTAAAGATAGCTTCCATTCCTGCTTCTATGCTAGCTGACATCATCTAAGTGGACAAAGGCAAACAAATATAAAAGAGAAGCCAGGTTGTCTCTATCAGAAGGTCAGTGATTATGATTTCATTGACTTTTGTGGGGGGAGGAGGTTGAGAAGGTTGGTGGGAAGGGTGGTGTAGTTGAAATTGGTTGGTGGAGTTGAAATGTGCGGGATTCTGGGTTCTTTCTCCCAGACTGCCAACTTGAGAATTTCTCTGTTTTCTCTGAGCAAATTGGATATTATATGATGAAGGCACTTCTTGATTATAATAATTTCTTGTTTTGGGAACTGAAAATTCTCATATGGCCTTCATGGTCAAGTTCTCTTGTCTAGTGACTTGCAGACTTCCTGCATTTCAGGAATCTAGTTTTCCCTTATTTTGATCTTAACTTTATCTCACCCCCACCCTAGTCAAATATAACAAAATAAAACTCATCTCAAAGGGATGAATTCTTTCTCTTTGGTCACTTATATATTAAAGAAATTATAGTGGAGGATTTAAAAATGCTAAAATACTAGATGTCTTTTCTTATGAAGGAAATAATTACATTTTCCCACAAGATCTATGCTTTTATTCCCAAAAGGGGAGAACTTCTAATGACAAAACTTCTAATAATGGAGATTAGCACCTGCTCAACAATTTACAATATTGGATAGTTTCCTAGGGAAATTTTGCCCAGGGTCATAGAGTTAAGATGTGTTAGAGAAAGAATTTGAGCCCTAGTTTTCTTATCTTGAATTCCGTCTCATTGTGTGCTATTCCACATTGCCTCTCAGAATTAGATTACTTCTTATAAAACAAGCTGAGGAAATTCTCAGGGTGCCAAGCAAATACTCTGTATATTATACTTGTCTCTTACCCATCTGCTTCCAATTCCATCAGGTTAGAAAAATACTAAAAATGGAGACAAAATGCTAATTTCTCTCAGAGATAGTCTGACTCTGTTATCAGTTATGAAATTAGTTAACAGAGAAAGACTTAGTAAAATTAAAACTATCACTTTAGTAAATAAATATTAAAACTGAGAGCTAATTTCCTTAATTATTCAGAAAAGCCCAAGATAAGCTGTGGTAAAAATCATGAGAATAGATATACATACTTCAAGTGAAGAAAATAATCTTCATTGAAATTGTTATGCTAATTATCATGACAGAATATGAATCTCACCATAAGGAAAATTAAGCACCCAGAAAACTAAAACATCAATGGAATACATTTGCAGAATTATAATACTGGCTGAAATGTTTATAAATTATGTTATAGTCTACTACTTAATTAATCATCTGCACTTGAATTTTTACACAAGTGGCTGATGTCTTCCCTTAGAAATATAATACTGTTTAAACTGTTTCTGAAGTTAGACAAAAGCTATTCTTTTAATTATGCAAAATAAATTCCCACAAATCCTAATTCTTGGCAGAATAGAAACTCTGCTTTTACTCCCATGATTTTCTTTGAACTCAGTCATACTCAAAGTGAAAAGGAGGAACAAATATCATAAAAATTTTAGGTCAATATTTGTGTAGATAGTCATATGGCTTCCCCATCTTTTAAGTCAAACTTTTCAGGTCTAGGTTTCAGGAAATTTCGCAAAATTCCTTTATTCCCCCAAGGGTCAGAAACCTAAAGTAAATAAAATAAAGATAATAAAGAAATTATCAAGCAGAGAAAAATTCATAATAATTAAGAAATACTATGGAATAAAAGAACTCCAAGTTAAAGTATTGGAATAAGATAATATTCCTGTAATTATCTCAACTATTTTTACAAAAAAAAAAAGAGAATGAAATGACTTAAAGAAGCTTCAAAGCTTTTTAATTGAGTAGGACAGGAAAAAAAAGAAGAGATAAAAGATAAAATTAGGTCAAATGAAAAAACTCAGAAGGAAAATAGATAATACAACCAAAGTTAAAAATATATAGGAATTCAATGTGCATAATAAAAAGGGTAGAGAAAGGAAAATCCTAAAAACAATATTGTAAGAAATCATAAACTAAAATGACACATATACCAAAGTACAGAGCTATAGATTTCATAAATTACAACCAGAAAGAAGTCACAGGTATAATACACAAAGTAATAAATAGTTAAGGATTTCAAGAGAAAGAAAAATAAATAAAAGAAACCACTAAAATCAACCAAGAAGAAATGGACATTTCACCCAATTCACTCAGAAATGAAAGGAGAAAGGATAAAAAAAAAAAAGACTGTAAAATGAGATGACAAGGAACATGGTTTGTAACACAGAACTGAGTATAATCCTATAGGGGAAAAATAGAATTGATATCTTTTAAGTATTTTTTTTTAATAGTGAAAACTAGTGCTGTTCAGTTACTTAAATATATAAACAATGGAAAAAGTAAGCTGAAGAAAGGTAAACAAGTTTCAACAGCAAAGAAGACTAAGCAATGATTCATTGCTTAAAATTTGTAAGAGGGAGAAGAGATTATTGCTTCAGAACTGCACTGTAATTATGCATAGGTAGAAAGAGAAGTATGATATGAATCTTGGTGATTAAAAAAAATAAGAAATAACCCTTGGAAAGGAGAGGAGAGAGGAAAGAAAGAACTTATAAATTTGAATGACATAAAATAATTCTGTTTGAACACTGGTGTGATTCATCTGGGTCAAGTAAGAGAAATTTGGAAAAAGAAAAATAAATAGTGGTGGACAATTATCAAGACACGGGTTTCTGGCCTGACATAAAAATGGGAGAAGTGCAGTAGTTCAATAATCAAAGACAATTCTAAAAGATGTGATTGCAAAGGCCACCTGTATCCAGAGAAAAAATTATGGAGTCTAAATACAGACCAAAACCTTCATTCTTTATATTTTGTTTTATCTTTTTTCCTTGCCCATGTTTTTTCTCCTTCTGCTTTGATTCTTATTTCACAATATGACTAATATGGAAATATCTTAAACATGTTTGTACATGCATAACCTATCAGATAACTTGTTGTCGTGGAGAGGGGGAGGAAAAGAAGGGAGGTAGAAAATATGGAACTCCAAATTTTATTTAAAAAAATGCTGAAAATTATCATTTATGTGATTGGGAGAAAAAGAATAACTTTTTTAAAGTCTGCAAGAAGTGGAGTTTGAGAGGATTGGTGGAATTAGTAAAGAAAATCTCCCAAATAAAATAATTACATGAAAAAATATCAATTATTGATTTTAAATATATTTTTAAATCACATAAAACTTATTACTGTTTCTAGAGTTTTCTAAATCATAAATGAGACCTATATTTTTTTCCACAGGCCTTTTCATTATTTACTGATATATATGCTTCATTTGTATTATTTTGTTATTCAAATGACCTATTAAATTTATAGATTTCCTAACAGTGCATGTTCCCACATTCATGGGTTTATAGTGAATAATCTTCGGAGTATACTTCTGTAGCCTCTTTTTAAAAATTGTTTAACATTTTTCTATCAACATTCATTTGTAATATTAATAATTTTTCTTTAGCTTTCCAATTTTTACCAATAATTCTTATCACTTAGAGAGTCATTTCTAAAGTATTTTTTTCATTTTTATCAAATGCTTCATTATAAAGTCCTTTTATTTCTGGTTCTCCTTTTGTCTGCTCAGTTGATAAACTTATTTTTAAAAAAAACAATAAATAGCTAATGGTTTTGAAGAATGTCGCTATATATGAGCAGACAGTTCTGGAAGTACTAGTCTCCCTTCATTCTTAAATTTGTTCATAATTTCCATTGTCATTCTAGATTTTTGATGTCTCCAAATGAACACTATTATTACATTTCATTGAGTTCCGTAAAGTATTCCTTTGATCGTTTAATCGCAATAGCATTAAATATATAAATTAAATTGGATGGTGTTGAGATTTTTTTTTTATAATAGTGACATGGCCCAGGCATGACAACTGAAAGTTTTTCTGATATTTTAAAGACTTTAAAAAAGAATATCCTCTTTGCAATAAAGTTATAAAATCTTTTATGCATTTTAAAACTATTTTCAGTGGTGTTTCTTGAATTTTCTTATACAGAAATGGTGCTGATTTGGGGGGGAAATTATTTTCTAGCCCGCAACTTGACTGAGGCTAAGCAGCTGTCTCAACAAGTGTCATTACTGATTCCTTATCATTTTCTTTGTAAACCCATTAGACTAACCAAGAGATATTGTTTTATATCTTCCTTGTTATCTTTACACATATAATTGATGAATTTCTTAATATCATATATGAATGTTGTACTTTGTAAAAAACTTTTTTCCGTATCTAGATTAAGATAATTATTTTAGTTGTTTTTAAAAATATGATTAATTACATTGATTGTTTCTCTAAAGTTACTATCCTTTTATCCCTGGCGTAAATCTCATTTGACCAAAATTAATGGTCTTAGATGAATTGCAGTAGTATGACAGGATTTTATGTACAAAAATTTAATTAATATTCATGAGTGGTATTAATCATTCTTATTCTTTGCTTTATCATCCTCTGATTTAGTGATTAGGATCTGGTAGCAGAAATATCCTAACTGCTATACTTGATAATATTGTCCTTAAGAGATTGAGATTATCTTTGAGATTTGGGTGGTTTATGGGAATAGAGACTCAAGTTATTGAAATCACATTCTGGTCTCTTGAATTCAAAAGCCATAAAGAATTCCAGGGACATCTTTCATGTTTGGTAGATCTTGATGAAATACTATCATTTGATAGTATTTTGAAGTTCCTTAATGCCTGTCATACTTTATCTAAGCGGATATCTTTTTAACGATACTAATTTCTAAATGTCTTGCCTTTTGTTCCTATATGAAATCTAAAATATTGAAATCTGCCCTTATTCCATGAGACTATATCTTATAAATGATGTTTGAGAGATCCTTTCTTAATTTTTTAGAAAAAATATGTTTAGTATTGATATTGATCATTCTTTAAAATTTTGTTGGAATTCACATTTTCTATTAAAGTAGGGGTTTTTTTGGTCCACTCATTTTGTAAAATGAGGTTATTCAGTTTCTAATTTGTTCTAGGTCTATATCTCCTTGGCCCAATATTGCATATGACTTTTATTGCATTGTGATCTGAGAAAGATGTATTCACTATTTGTGCCTTTCTGCAGTTGATCATTAGGTTTTTATGACCTAGTACATAGTCAATTTTTGTATAAGTTCCATGTACTGCAGAGAAAAAGATATATTCCTTTCTGTCCCTGTTCAGTTTCCTCCATAAGTCTACCATATCTAATTTTTCTAACAATCTATTTACCTCCTTAACTTCTTTCTTGTTTATTTTATGATTCGATTTATCTAGATCTGAGAGCGGGAGGTTGAGGTCTCCCACTAGTAGAGTTTTGCTGTCTATGTCTTCCTGTAATTCTTTCAGCTTCTCATCTAAGAATTTGGGTGCTGTCCCACTAGGTGCATATTATATTTAGTATTGAAATGACTTTGTTGTCTATGGTACCTTTTAGGAGGATAAAGTTTCCTTCCTTATCTCTTTGAACACTATCTATTTTTGCTGTTGCTTTGTCTGAGATAAGGATTGCTACCCCTGCTTTTTTTACTTCAGCTGAAGCAAAATATATTTGCTCCAACCTCTTACCTTTACTCTATGTGTATCTCTCTGCTTCAAATGAGTTTCTTGTAAGCAGCATATTATAGGATTCTGGTTTTTAATCCACTCTACTATTTGCTTATGTTTTTTATTATTTTTTTATTTTGTTTTGTTTTTTAGGTTTTTGCAAGGCAAATGGGGTTAAGTGGCTTGCCCAAGGCCACACAGCTAGGTAATCACTAAGTGTCTGAGACTGGATTTGAACCCAGGTACTCCTGACTCCAGGGCCAGTGCTTTATCCACTGCACCACCTAGCCGCCCCTTGCTTATGTTTTAAGGGAGAGTTCATCCCATTCACATTCAAAGTTATGATTACTAATTCTTTATTGCTCTCTATTTGTATTTTTCCCCCTTTTCCCCAGTATTTTGTTTCTGAATACCACCCCTTCAGTGCGTTTGCCCTCCTATATCACCCCTCCCCTTTCTTTCCCCTTTCCCTTTTTCCCTTTTTCCCTTTTTCCCTTTTTCCCTTTTTCCCTTTTCCCTTCCCTTCCTTTTGTTATTTCCCCCTTCCCCCCCCATTCCCCTTCCCTTTTTCCATCCCCCCTCCCCTTTCCCCTTTTAATACTTGAAAGGTTGGATGTTTTATAAGTTAACTGAGTATATGTAGGTTGACTTTAAGCCAAGTCTGATGAGAAGAAGATTCAGATGTTTCTCATCTGCTTCCTTCTTCCCCTCTATTGCCATAGGTTTTTGGTATCTCTTAGTGTAATGAGATTTACCCCCATTCAGTCCCCTCCCTCCTCCTGTCTCTTTCCTGTCCCCCTTTTTAAGGAGGTAGTGTTTTTTAGATCATTCTATCTAAGTCATAGAAAATTCTGAGTGTCTGTCCCTTCTAGTTCAGTATATTCTATTGAATAGAGTCAAAATTCCTCAGAGTTATTAGAGTCTCTGGTTAAAGCCAGTTACATCTCATTGGATAGCAGTCTCATGGATGTCCTTCATTTCTGGCTAGGTATATTCTCTCTGTTAGAGTTACAATTCTCAAGATTTATGAGAATCTTTTCCCCCATGCTGGGATATAGCCAGTTTCAACTTACTGGATTGCATTTTTTTCCCTCTTACTGACCCCCCCCCTTTTTTTTAACCTTTTCTGTGTCTCTTGAACCTCCTGTTTGATGTCCAAATTTTCTGTTTAGCTCTGGTCTTTTCATCAGGAATTTTTGGAATTCTCCCATTTCATTAAATGTCCACCTTTTTTCCTGGAAGAGAAGGCTCAGCTTTGCGGGGAAAGTAGATTCTTGGCTGCATTCCAAGCTCCCTTGCTCTTCAAAATATCTCATTCCAAGCCCTTTGATCCCTTAATGTTGATGCATCCAGGTCCTGTATGATCTTTACTGTGGCCCCTTGATATTTAAATTGTTTCTTTCTGGCTGCTTGGAGGATTTTCTCTTTTATTTGATAGTTCTGGAGTTTGGCCACAACATTCCTTGGTGTTTTCATTTTAGGATCCTTTTCTGGTGGGGATCGATGTACTCTTTCGATAACTACTTTGCCCTCCGATTCCATGATATCAGGGCAGTTTTCCATCACTAGATCCTGTAATATTAAGTCCAGGCTTTTTTTCTCTTCAATGCTTTCAGGAAGTCCTATAATTTTCAGGTTGCCCCTCCTTGATCTATTCTTGAGGTCAGTGGTTTTGTTGATGAGGTATTTTACATTTTCTTCTATTTTTTCTATTTTTTGATTTTGTTTAACTGATTCTTGCTGTCTCATGGAGTCTTTAGATTCTGTAGACTCCATTCTATTTTGGGGGGAGGAGTTTTCTTCATTAACCATTTGCAACTCCTTTTCCAATTGGTCAATTCTACTTTTGAAAGAGCTTTCCATTTGACCAATTGAGGTTTTGAGGGAATTATTTTCTTTTTGCATTTGCCCAATTGAAGATCTGAGAGAATTATTCTCATTTTGTAATTGTCCAGTTGAGGATTTGAGAGAATTATTCTCCTTTTGTATTTGTCCAATTGATGATGTGAGAGATTTATTCTCCTTTTGTATTTGTCCAATTGTACTTTCTAAGGTTTTGTTTGCTTGTTGCAAGGTATTAATTGTCTCTCCCAAATTTTCCAGTTGATTTTTAAGCTCCTTCCTTATTTTTTCAAGGAAGTCTTTCTGTGCTGAAGACCAGATCGTATTCTCCTCAGAGGTTCCAGGTCTTTCTGAGTTAGGGTCTTTCCCTTCCAAGAATTTTTCTATGGTTTCACCTTTCTGCTGACCCTTCTTCATTATGCTAAGACCTTGAGTTGGGGGCAGGGCTGGTTCACAGGAGCTTGGGATCACTAAAGGCTTTACTCACTGAGTGCAGTTTCTCTGGCTGGCCAGTAGGAGGTGCTGGTTGCTTTCTCTGGAGTGTCTGTGACCTTGGCTGAGGCCTTCTCCCTTTCCTTGAAGGGAGGGGTTGGAGCTACTGAATTCTTCTGCCTTCAATCAATGGTGGGCTTTACCCTGGCCTGAGGTGATTCCTCAGCTGGGCTGGTTCTTCTGCTCACACACCTGGGCCTGAGGCAGAAGGAGTTTGCATTTGTTTGTTTGGGAGGAGGTCAGAGCTGCAATGGGACCAGAGGAGGCCAGGATGTTGTCTGCAGCTCTCCTGCTCTGGAACTCTCCCCCAGCCCTTTCGGCAAGCTCCTGGGGGGCAGCACCAACACCGGTGCCTCTATTCCCTAGTTGACTCAAGCCTCACCACAGTCCAGCCCCACCCTGATCCAGCAGGTCCTGCTCTTGGGCCCTCAGATTCCCGATTCAATTCAGCTGCTAATCTGGTTTATCCGGGGCTGATCTGCCCTCTGGCTCAGACTCACCCGCTGGAATCTGGCCAAAGCTGCTGCAGGAGACCAATTCCAAGGTAGATGTTCTTTCTCCTGGCTTTTCTTTCTGTGTTTTGTGGGTTGGATTTCTGTTAAGAGGTTTGTTTCATGTGGTAGATGGGGAAGAGATCAGGAGACTTTAGAACTGTGCCTGTCTTCTCTCCGCCATCTTGGCCAGCTAAAGTAGGGTTTTTAAAAAACTAATGATAATTTATTTTCAGTCATTTCTAAATGGGATTATGTAAAAATCTCTGTTGCTTTGGGTATTTATATTTTTGAAGGAATTCCTCTATTTCTTTTAATAGTCAGGTTGGATATGTTTTAATTATTTTGAAAAAGATTTCTTCTGTTTTTGTTGTGTTTTTACATTGTTCATTTGCTATTTTATTTTAATTTTCTTTTTTTTTTTCTAAAAAATCAGTTTGGCTAAATGTTTACCAATTTTGTAAATTTTTCAAAAGACTAGTTTTTAGCTTTATTTATCATTTATATTTTGTCTAGGTTTTCCTATTTATCTCAATTTCTAATTTTTCCCTGGGAATTATTTTAGTTGCATCCAAGAAATTTTGGCTTGCTGTGTCCATTATCATTGTCTTTTACATAATTATTAATTGTTCTATAACTTGTTCTTTAAGCTGATTATTACTTAATATTTAATATAAAGTCTAAATTTGCATCTGTCTTTTTTGTATAAAATTGTTTTTTTATATTGATTACTATTGTTATTGGAATCACCTGGGTCGTAAAGCATACGAGGGCTAAACTTGGAATCAAGAAGTCTTGTGTTCAAATCATACTCAGATACTTTCTGTGTGGTTGGAAGACTATTTAGCCTCTGCCTGTCTCAATTTTCTCAACTTTATATTGGAAAAAATAACAGCAGCTGTTTCCTTTGTACATAACCACATACAACACACACACACACATACACACACACACACATTTTGGCTATTTCCAAAAAATATATACCTCTTACTGCATCTTAAAATCATCATCTTTCACAATGTTTCGACTTTATTCCTTTGGAGTCATGATGTTTTGTTATGCTGATTAAAGTTCTAGATTTTTGAAGTTGCTTTTGTCTATATTATTATTTTATAAATTGTTTTCTAACTTTTCCTACTTGATTATACAATATGTTGCAGAGGTTGCTCTAGTTGCCCCTGAAACTGTTTACTTGGTCATTTGTTATCATTTAATCATATCCTAAATGAACCACAATTTATTTAATCATTCCCGAATAAGGAACATGCTTCCTTGTTTTATTTTTTATTTACCTTGAAAGCAATTATTCTAAATATTTTGAACATATTGGTCCCTTTCCTGTTTCTTTGATTGGGCATATTGCTTTTCACTTTAGTTACTTTTGAGGCATGGCTCAAAATTGTTTCCAGAATGGTTATACTGGTTCACAGTACATTAGTATATATGAAATCTGACCACCCCTCCAATATTTGCCATTTTTGACACTCTGCTGCATGTGAATTGGAATCTCAAAGTTGCTTTAATTTGAATTTATCTAATTATTGAATTCTCTAATTATGAATTTCCCTAATTTTTTCTCTTGGATGTAGAGGCTTGATTTTTTCCCTTTGAAAATTGCCTATTATTTATTTATTCATTATTAGTCTAATAAATATGAAATTTCCATGTCTATATCTTGGACATAAGACATTTGACAAAGAAACATGAAGCAAAGGTTTTTCTAGTTATCTGCTTCCCTTTTGTTTAAAAAAATTACATTTGTGTAATTTAATTTGTTTTCAAAATTATTAATTTTATCTTGTGATCTTCTCCATGATTTGTTTTGTCCAGAACTCTTTCCCTATCCAAAAATATGAAAGGTAATTTTTCCATGTTCCTCTAATTTTACAATCGAGCTTTTCTGTCCATTTGTACCATCTTGTGAGATGGTCCAATCCTAATTTCTGCTTGGCTGTTTTCCGGTTTTCCCAGAAGATTTGTCAAATAATTGGTCCTTCATCCAGTAAATGGTTTACTTTTATTGAACACTACAGTCTTTTATTTTCTTCTATAAGTTTTGACCCTGATCTGTTCCACTTATGGATATTTTTCTTTTTTAAACAGTTACCCAATTGTTTTCAATGTTTTGGAATACCTCCTTACTTCCCACTCTTTTTTGTTATACTTGAGATTCTTTACCTTTTCAATCCTCTAGGAGAATTTCATTTTTTATTTTTCTATAACTCTAATATATTCTTTAGGTAGTTTGAGTCATATAATATTGGAAAGGCATTTGATTTTTCTCAGTTGTGTAAAATATTGTTTAAAGTTTTTTTTAATAGGATAGATGTTTGTTTTTGCCAAAAAGTTTTTTATTATCTTTTGATATAAGCATATGTTTTATGTTATTAACATGGCAAATTAAGTTTATAATTTTCTTTTGTTGAACCAATTCTGTTACCTTGATATAAACTCAACCTGGTTTTAGTGTATAATCTACAGGCTTTACCTAAATTTTTAAAAAATTTTATCATATTAATTTTTGCATCAATATTTTAAAATTTTTGTTGTAATGCTCATTATACATTTTTATCTATAGCTTTCTCTCTGATGTAATAACTCCTGCTTTAATTATTAATGCTATCTTTGTAGCATAGAAATAGATTGAATGACTGTCTTTTTTCCCTTATTATTGCAAACTATATAATGGTATTGAAATTGTCATTTCAATGTTGATAGTTTTTAAATCCACATATTCATGTGTTACTGGAGCTTTTTCTTGTAAATTCATTTATGCTTTGTTCAGTCAGTCTCAGTTTTACTCATATAGGATTATTTAATTTTTCCACTTCTTTACTTAAGCTGGATAATTTATATTTCTGTTAGTGGTCATTTATTTCTTCTGTTTTCAGTTTTTTTCAGCATACCGTTGAACAAAATAGTTGCCCAATTGTTCTTTTATTTGCTCTTTGAGTGTTGTGAGTTTTTCTTTTGCAATTTGAACATGAAAAAAAAATGATTTCTTTTCTCTCTCTCTTTTTGTTTTCAAGGCAATAGTGTTAAGTGACTTGCCCAAGATCACACAGCTAGGTAATTATTAAGTGTCTGAGGTTGGATTTGGACTCAGGTCCTCCTGACTCCAGGATCAGTGCTCTATTCACTACACCACCTACCTGTCCCAATTCTTCTCTTTTTCAAAAGAGACCTGAATGAAAATAGTGACCAAATGAATAAAAAGAAGGGACTGTACATGAAAGATGTTGCAGAAGATAAATTGACAAGAATTGGCAATTTATTAATTATTTGGGGTGAGGGTAGTATTGCATCATAATGAATGAAGGGGGGATACGGTTCTGACTTAAGATAAGTCCACAATTATCTTTTGAGGGTAGGATGAAATTAGCAAATTGCTTGATAATATAAGCCTTGTGGTCATGCCATGAACATTTTGGCAGCTCCCATTTTGACATGTAGAGTCTAGACTACACTCTTTCATTTTTAAGATTATTTCTAATAAAATCTCAAATCTCCACCCCATTCAGAGAAAATATCGATCTCATTTATTTATCTATGTATGTTTCTGCATCCTGAGAATTCGTCATTTTGAAAATGTTTTCTAGCCCTTTCATAACCATACTCACTGGTCTAAGTAACATAACCAATAAGAATTAAAAACTGTCTCTAGTCCCCACAGATTCTCAGAAAATTCATAAAAGGGGAATTGCATAACAAAAGTAGAGCGTTTACATTGTTTTCCTACAGACCAAGAAAGCAAGGAGACCAATGAAAGAGAATTAGATAATGCTTAACCCTAATATAATAAACTTGTCAACCATTCTTCATGAATCTCCACTCCCTTGCAAAGTGAGAAGAGCAACTCATGAAATCATGCTTTGGGAACCACTTTGAGATTTCCATTCTTCTATAGTCTTCATTGGCACATAACAACCTTGCCCTGCCACCAGCATCTAGTTGTAACAAACAGCTCATTGTAATCTGCCAAGCCAAGTGAAAAGGAGAAGGTGATTTGGGGGCTATACACACCAGACCAGTCCATTCATTCACTGGATGCAGCAGTATCCAGAGTGAAGCTCACGCTAACTCAGTTCAGCTTGATTCTAAACCAATTCAACAAGCTATAAAAAGAGCCCCCAATTCTACCTCCTCTATCCTTCTTAAAGTCATAGATGACAGCAGAGAGCAGAAAACTCTTATCAAAGGATTTACCTTTCTCCAGCTCTAGGTGGTACTGAAAATTGATAGTTTTCAGTATTGGTCACCAAAGTCAAGGAGATATACTGTAAACCAGCAATTGCTAAGATGAAGTTTTCTCCAACCTTCTGTTTCTAACATGTTTTAAGTATAAAAATGTTCATCTAATGCAGAAGTAATATTGTATACTTGGGCAAGACAAATATTTGCCTTTCTCCCAAACTATTTTTGGACCTTTTCATTATTAAGCAAGAATAGATATATATATATATATGTAGTTCTGGAATCTTATCTATTCTTTCTATGAACTCATTGATTATTCAATTCCTCTAATTATGTATATAACTCATCTCAGGTGTCTCCATATTTATGATATAAATTTATCTATATTTGAAGATGATTTGCCAAAACAGACAAAATTAGTATCCATAAACTTTAGATTTCAACACTATTACAATTTTATAGACTTTTGCTTTTGACCAGATTTCTTTTTCTTTATCTTCTTCCCTTTCTTTAGAGAGCTTATCTGCACTCATCTAGTACCTTACATGTTTGCATAGAAACTCCTTAAACTGTTGGGATATATATATATATATATATATATATATATATATATATATATATATATATGTATATATTTTGGTTGTTAATTTAAAAGTCATTGAGACTTGGAAACGAATATTCCCCATCCTTCTGATTTGATTCTACCTGTTTCCGTGCTCAGAATGTAAGCTTTGAGGTATTAAATTAGAAAATGGACCCGGTTGCACTTCGCCTAGATTTTTGATGAAAATGTAATTGAATTAATATCGGGACAAAGGTCTTTCCCTATTTGAATGGCAGAGAGGTTCACTTGTATAAATTTTATGTCTTAACATTTCTTAAGTGCTGACTATGTAACAATATCCCTCACTGACTGGAGGAATATCATGCATGATTGCCAATCAGGCATATGATTCCTGAATATTAAATTGTTTTTTTCTAATCAGTGACAGGACATACCATTATATGTTTTATTTTATCCTAGGGAGTTTTATTTATGTTTTTGTCATTTTGATTTTGAGCAACAATCTGAAATTTCATGTAAAATAAACGTATAATTGATGGCTCTATGTTTGACATAGCACACAATGCTTTCTATTGAGAAGTGAAAATGTGATTTCTAGGAAGAATTATTAAGTAGCATAATATTCTCCTTCCTGCCTCCTTTTATGTTACATGCTTTCACAAATTCATTGGTAGCAATCTATGACTATGAATTGTATATTGAACATTATTCTCCCTTGAATAATGTAGGTTTGATTGTGCTTCTTTGCAAAGAAAGAATGAGGTGATTGAGTATTAAACTAGGTATGTTGTAGATTAAAAATGTGGGTTTATTTGAAGATGGTGGTACAGTTTGCTTTCGTTTTTGGAAACATTTCATGCATTTGTCATCTATATTCATCATGTCATCATTCATCACATCAATATCACCATGTTTAGAACTATTCAATTAATTTTAAAAGTTTTAAAATACATACAATGACTGGGCAAATTAGAAAGTAGATGATATGATCTTTGACATCATACAATTTATTGTCTATTCAAGATGAAGGTCAGAAGTCAACAGCTATAACAAAACTTATACATAGACTTGATGGAGAAGGTAGCATATTATGTGAGATTTAGAGGATTAACTAGGAATTCAACGGGCAGAGGAAATGTGAGAAAGCATTTTGGGTATAGGAAACAAAGATTTAAAAACCTGGATTATAAAAAGCGTATTTAGGGAGCCATAAATGATTTATTCCAGTTGGATAGTAATGTAGCCTCCTCCTAGAAATGAGTAGTATGAGATAAACCTGGATAGGTAGGATAGCATGGGATTCAATATCTTACTATTGCCATTACTGGGGTTGTTGTGATAAATGACAATAGTACTACATTCATATAACACTTTAGAGTGTACAAAGTGCTTTACAAATATTGTCTAATTTGATCCTCAGAACTTTTGAGGGTAAGTTATATTATCCTCTTCCATTTACAAAACTGAGACAGAGAGAGGTTCAATGAATTGTCCAGGGTCACACAGACAATAAATATTCAAGATTAAATTTGAATTTAGGACATTCTTTGCCAGCTCTAATTGTTTATTCATGGGATTGCCGGTTCTCTGACTCGGAATGATGGGTAAAGGGGTTTGAATTTCATTGGGAAGTCAACTGAAGTTTTTTGAGTAGAACAATGGTGTAAGTAGATTTCTGTATGAATAAGATTTATCTGGCAGTGATATTGAGGATGAATTAAAGTGGTGAGAGGAAGGAGGTTAGAAGTCTTAGGGACTATTTTCAGCAGTGCAATCAGGTAGCAATGAGGGCCAAAACTTCAACACTGGCCATGTACAAGTGCTGTGTGGTTTGAAAACCAGATCTATTTTCTATCCTTCAAGTGCAGAAACACTTGAAATAATACCAGAAAAATATATAAAACATTATTTTAAAAAATCTGACAAAATAGTAATATAAAAAATGAGAATCGTATAACTTTTAGATCCCCAAAATTTAGCAGCCTACTTCCTCAATAAATAGGATAAAACACTCAGAACTTGTAGTAACCAATCAAACAACACAGTTTTTAATATTTTTAAAAAATCAGGAGATTTATTTGAGTAATTTGGTAAAGAAGGTAATGAGTTAAATAATCCAGAAGGACAATAATGTTCCAGGCTTTGTCCTAGAAGCTAGGGATACAAAAACACAGATGAAATAGTAGCTGCTCCCCCCCCCCCAAGAAGCTTACATTCTATTAGAGAAGACAATATGAAAAACAAATTCAAGGACAATTGGGGATAGGGGACACTAACTGGTATGATTAGAACAAGTTTAAGCTGAAGATGGTGTTTGAGCAGAATTTTGAAGAATACTTAAGAATGAACTTATATGATCAAAGTCAGAGTTGGAAATGACATTAGTTCATATCCCTTTTTTTATAAATGAGAAACCTGAGGCTAAGGGAAAGCAAATGATTTGCATGATGCTATGATATGGTAGTAAGTGGTAAAGCCAGGATTTTAACCTGTCTCTGATTCCACATTCACCAGTATTTCTACTCTCCCTTGAGTTGCCTCATGTTGTTTAGCTGATCAACATTCAAGACAAATCAGACTAAAAAGGTGAACGGTGAACCATATTTTGTACCTTTCAACAGTGTGAAATCTAGTGGAAATATTGAGGGCACTGGATTGTGAGGCTTGAAAGTTCTCAATTTCATTATTCTTAGGAGAAGAAGTCTAAGGTCACATTTTAAGTCACTAAGACAAGAAATGGTCAAAATATTTTCAAAAGTTTTCAGCATAATGGAAAGAGATTGAGTCATTGAGATGATTGGTAGATATTATCAGAGGATGGTTTATTGTATTTATGCCTTCACTTTTATTCTGATTGTAGTAAGGACTGAGAACTTAACTTTTAGTAATATTAATGAACAGTGAAACAAAGCTATCTAAATCACAACAGGTTCAGAAAATGCCAGGAGTAAAAGGACATTTCACATGGATATAACCAGCGAAAGAAAATGAGATATGATCTTTTGACTTTTCTCAGTCTCAAGGAGAACACTTAATATTTTACACAAATGTGTAAAATTGTGGCAGCTAGGGTGCCATAATGGATAGAATTCTGGCTTTGAAATTAAGAAGAATTCTCCTTCTAAGTTCAAATTGGGTCTAGGATATTGAATAGATGAATGATCCCAGACAAGTTACTTGATGCTGTTTGCCTCAGTTCCCTCACTTGTAAAATGAGCTGGAGAAGGAAATGGAGAACCACTCCAGTATCTTTGCCAAGAAAATCCCAATTGTGATCATGAAAAATTTAGATATGACTTAAACAATTGAAAAGCAACAAGAAGCCTAGGTCTAGATGAGGCAAACACTTATTAAACACCTGCTATGTGCCAGGTAGTATAATAAATACTGAATTGGTATTCTTGTCCTTTTTTGTGTCCTGGAACCCTTTGAAAGTCAGGTGAAGGGGTGGCTAGGTGGTGTAGTGGATAAAGCACCGGTCTTGGAGTCAGGAGTACCTGGGTTCAAGTCCAGTCTCAGACACTTAATCATGACCTAGCTGTGTGGCCTTGGGCAAGCCACTTAACCCTGTCTGCCTTGCAAAAACCTAAAAAAAAAAAAGAAAGAAAGTCAGGTGAAGCTTATGGAGCCAATCTGAGAGAGTTTTTAAATGTACAAAATGAAAAATAGACTCTGTGAGATACTGTTTTATTATAAATTCTAAAAATAGTTAATTCTAATAATTAAATAATTATTAAAATAAAAAATAAGTTCATGAACTAGATTAAGAAACCTCACTCTGGATTCTAGGACTTGAGGAACAGTGAAGTTCAAAACTCTCATGAGATAATTGTGGAAAATGGGGCCCAAGGAGGTTAAAAGTATTGTGCAAAGTTATCCTGGTAATAAGTAACAGAAGCAAGTTTTGAATGCAGTTCTATCTGACTCTGGAGTCAGTGTTCTTTCCACTGAAATCATAGTGTTTTTCCTGTTGAGTCACCAGACAGAATGACATTGTTCACCAGTTATTGACTAAGGGTAAAAGGCCTACAGGACTGCCCGTTCTTAAATGTTATGCCATACGTTGAAACTTAAGCCAAAGGAATATATTAATTAAAGAAATTACTCCTGGCTTCTGTTCCTGATTATATGAATAATACCTATTTATTAAAAAGTCCTGTATTTGGCCCTTTTTTTGTGTGCTCCCGGCTCAAAACTAAAATTGTTTTCCCAGGCTAAAGAAATTATTTTCTATATTTTTTTCACAGCGAATAATCTTGTCAGTAGCAGAATCTAAGGTTACTGGAGAAATCAGATATTAATTTGGCTAACTAGAACTATATATAGGACACAGTGCACTCTGCAGTATTAAAATGCTTTGAAAAATTGGTGTTGAGCACAGAACTGAAATTTGCAAAAACTAACATGTTGACAATTGATAAATGGTCCAATTAGCATTACAGACATTTTGTACCACTGAAAAAATGAGACCTAAATAAATAAACAAACAAAAATATTTATATGAGAAGCAAAGTTTAAAGGGTTATAAAAATATTGACAAACATGTTTTCTGAATGACACCCAAGTGTTCTTACTTACAAACTGCACATTGGTCATGTTTTAAACAGAATGTATGGTAATAAGGATGGTCTCAATGCTTTATATTCACTCCTCAAAACTGTCATGCAAAAATGAATATATATGCATTTCAAATTATGTCATTAAACTAATTGAGTTCGAAATGCTTTCTCCATCCCCATCAACTGCCAAACAATAGGGCAGACAACATGCAGGAATACAAAGAAAGGGAGAGTCAGTAGGGGGATGAATGAAATGGGTCATGCTCCAGTCTACACCTGGGCCACTACCTCTTCTAAAGTCATTGGAGATCCGTTAGAACCTCTGGAACTACTTGTAGCCTCTACTCTAAGTCACAATGCAGGGAATCAACTGTTGTGATGGTTGATTAGAACAGCTGATTAGAACAATCACCTAATGTCCTGTCAAATGCTTCAATATCAGCAATGAATATGATTTTATCAGTAGAAATGGCAAGAAAGAAGAAGCCCCCAACTTTGCTACTGTACTCTAAGAATCATGGGGTCTTTATATCTGATTTGAGGCTGAATCTTCCTTCCTGTATGTTTTGTTTCCCCTCTATTAGGGAGTCTCTTTTGAGAGGAGGGACTATATCTGCTTTTCTATTGTTTCCCCAAAGCCTTCAATGGCACTTGGCCAATAGTAGGTATAATAGTAAATGTTCTTTAATGATTCATTGGTTTATTCACCCTAAAATTATTATAAATTGATGTATATCATATGTTACATATATTGCATTTTCCCTAGTTGGACATAAGCTATTTGAGGGCAAGGACTGTTTTATTTTTGTTTTTGCATCCCCAGGGCCTACCTCTATGCCTTGCAAACAGAAGTCACAATAAAGGTTTATTTAATTGAGTTAAGTTAATTAAAATATTTTCAATTCCTATTCTATTATGTATTTTGTCTATGTGTGTGTATATATATATATATATATATATATATATATATATATAGTGTCTATGGATGTATGGATGTATCTATCTAATGGAAAGCAATAAATTTATTCATTTCGAAGACATCTGCAATAAATGGAATAAATGACAAATAGAGGTTTGGGGACCACAATTTTGCTCCCATTTTGCTCCTCTCATGATTACTCTGTATATATAAGCACAATAGAAGATGCAGAACTGTGTTAACTAAGGAGACAGGGTCATAGGCATACTCTAGTTAAACTTTAGGTGAAGGAGAAATTAAAGGTTGAGGGGGATGGTAGAGGAGAAATTGTTACCATTTTTGATCCAGGGAGCAGAGCTTAATTGTACAAGTCAGTGTTTATCAGTCTATCCCCTTCCCTGTCTTAGGAACTTAACCATTTAGGGTCTCATGGAGTGGGGAACAAGGAAAGCACAAAGAAGACTATCTATTCCTCTTACCCAGGTGCTTAGAAGGAGTGAGGCAGGTCATGAGTTCCAACCTCTTGAGTTATAGCAAATTACCTGAGCTCCCAGGAGAAAGGTGCTCCCTCCCCTAAAGCTTTATTCTCATGGTACAAGAAGTGTCCCAAGTTTTTGAATCTTCTCTCAAGGCTCTATGCAAGGCACTGGGGTAGGTACAAAGATGATTAAAATATAATCACTATTCTTTAATTGAAACCATAACAGAATATGTTGTTGTTTGGTCAATTCAGTCATTACCAACTCTTCCTGACCCCAAATTGGGGTTTTCTTGGCAAAAACACTAGAATAGTTTGTCTTTTCTCTCAATTTGCCAATAGTGTGTATAGTAGATAGAAAAATCATGATTTTATGATATTAAAAATAGGTTAATTGTAGACCAAGTACAATGAATATTTCTAAGTGGGGAAATTCCGGAAGGATATTTTGTTGAAATAGGGATAGGTTTTCAATAGATGGAGGTGGATTGGGAAGAAATTTCAGGGGAGGCTAATGATTTAAGTAAGTAAAGGTTTTGAGATGGAGAAAGCTTAATGCATATTTGGGAGACTAGTGATTATTCCTATTTTGAGGGTGAGAGAATATGTATAGGAAACTATGGAATCAATACTAAGCACTGCATTATAGTCAAATTTCATGGCACCTCAAACATTAAGAATTTTTTGTTATTTTTTTATTTCTATTTGGCCAGAATTTGGAAGCCCTTGAAAGTTTTTTTATCTGTTATTATCGTTTGATATTTAGTTATCTATACTATTGCCCAGCTGGATAAAATAGCTTTAGTTAAATATAACTTTTTGTAGTTTAAATATTAGAATATAAAGTCATCTGCTGAAGACTCTCCGAAGTCATCTTTAAACCAAATCTATTATTTTAATAATTTGAATTGTTTGGAATTGTGCATGAAGAAAATTAATTTGACAATAATATCCTTCGGGCACTAAAGGTGGGAGAGACTGGAGGCAAGGAGATTGGTTAGTCATTAGTTATAGTGGTCTAATCTGGGAAAAATAAGAGTCTCAGGCAGGGTGGTGGTGGTACAAATAGAGAGGAGGGGATAGCTATGAAAAATATTTCAAACAAAATCTTGCTATAAAAAATGACAAAGGAAGATTCAAATGCAACAATTTTCTGTGTTGCAGAGTGGGAAAAATTCTGCAATCAGAGTTAGTTCAAATCCTACTCCTGAGCACTATTAATTATTGGTCCAAGGTGAAGTTACTCAATCT
The DNA here is from genome assembly GCF_037893015.1 of Macrotis lagotis. Lineage (NCBI taxonomy): Eukaryota > Metazoa > Chordata > Mammalia > Peramelemorphia > Peramelidae > Macrotis > Macrotis lagotis. The sequence continues at coordinate 4,887,326 of NC_133660.1, forward strand.
TCATAAAACTCAATTTATTCATAAGTAAATAGAGATAATTATGCCTATTGGACTTACCTCAAGGGGCTGTTGTGAAGATCAAAAGAGATGATAGATTATAAAGCTCTTGGACAAAGCCCAACAATTTTAAAACACTTTGTAAATGTCAGTGGTTATTATCCTTTTCTTTGTCTCATTTTTGTGATGGAGTTCAGACAGAAATGTTAATGGAACAAGTTATTTTACTGTTATTATTATTTGATACTTAATGTTCTATACTATTGCCCAGCTGGATAAAATAGCTTTAGTTAAATTTAACTTTCAGGTCATCTGCTGATGACTCTCTGAAGTCATCTTTTTTTTAGGCTTTTTGCAAGGCAAATGGGGTTAAGTGGCTTGCCCAAGGCCACACAGCTAGGTCATCATGAAGTGTCTGAGACCAGATTTGAACCCAGGTACTCCTGACTCCAAGGCTGGTGCTTTATCTACTGTGCCACCTAGCCGCCCCTGAAGTCATCTTTGGGCCAAATCTATTATCAGGGAGGGATAGCCAGCTGGTATAAAGGCTAGAAGGCTTGGTCTGGAGTCAGAAAGATCTGAATTCTAATCCAGTATCACTTAGTCACTGTGCAAGTCTCTTGACCCTGTTTGCCTCAGTTCCTTATTTCAAAAATGAACTGGAGAAGGAAATAACAACCTTCTTTTAGTATCTTTGTCAAGAAAATCCCAAACGGAGTCATGAAGAGTTGAACATGATTGAGATGACTGAACAATTTCAACAAAATTTTATCAGAGAGGATCATAAGGATGGTTGGCAATCTGTTCTCATTTTCTTCTCATTTGCTAAGTTTTTATATTTTAAAAGCTTTTTGGTGTGTGTGTGTGTGTGTGTGTGTGTGTGTGTGTGTGTGTGTGTGTATTTAGCATAATGTTGTCCATTAAACATAGCAAAAAAATTTTGGATCAATATTATGTCTGGGTCATTGTGAGCAATAGTCCATTGCTTGATAGTGGTCAGTTTTAGTCCTGTTTAGTGGTTGAATTCTTGAGTATACTTTGTGGTCTGTTTTGATAGGATAAGGATATTTCATCCAAAAATCCATGAAAGGGAAGAAGGTCCTAATATGCATTTATAACAAGAAGGTCATGTAGGCTTAGGTGTTCACTAGCTCCTAAATTTTTATAGCCTACAGAAATGTATAGCATTACTGTTTTCTTCCATAATCTATAATTATAGTCAGAATAATTAATGTCTCTATTAAATACTCCTTATGTGCCAGGCAGTATGCTAAACAATAGAAATGCAAATAAAGACAAAAAACATTCCCTGTCCTTGAGAAAGAGACTAAATGAAAACACGGGTAAATTGGAGATAATCAAATGGGGCAAAAATGAAGAAAGCTTTAGAAAGGCTTACTGTAGAAGGTGGAATTTTAGTTGAACCTTGTAGGAATCCAGCATTGGTTTATAATGAAGATATTCATGTTTTTAACCATTTCATTCATGCTTATTTCTCTACTTTAATGGTCGGTATTATCTAATTGGAACCATTTCCAGCAGGTGGAATATTGTTTTATCTGATTTGGCCTGATATCTCTTGATCTCTTTTGTTACCAGAAAATTAAAGTGTTATACATTCCTTTTTCCTCTGCATTAAACTGATTATCATGACAATTTTGAGTAGAGTCAGTCTATAACATTTGAATGCCTAATACATTCGTAGTAGCAGTTTTAATGTAGTGATCAAGGTAGCAAATCAAATGAGTGGTATTTCCAAACCACAACTGATTGACATTTCGGGGTTCCTTCCAGACTCACAGTTATGGGAGGTAGCAGAGGACACTGAATATCTACTATAGGTATCCTAATGGGAATTCCTTTACTTTGCTATTCACCTTTACTCGCTACAACATGAAAAATGGATTAGATTTTTAAAGTAGCAATAATAATTATTATTATAAAAACAATTGCAGTCATAACCAAATTCATGTTCTTTTTAATGTGTTCAGAGTGCTCTACATTTTCAAAACTATGACAAGAACAAAATGTCCAGACATTTCTCCCAACACCTCAGGGGCACGTTCTTCCATGATCCAGCGTGGTCTCTGGGAGGAGTGGGCTTGAACTCCTCTCAGTTCCTATGTGATATTGGTCCTGCCAGTTTTACTTCTGAAGGAGTCCTTGTCTTAGCTACTTCCATGATTGGTCTAAGAGGTTACCTGTGATTCCTCAGGACATTGATGCTAAGCTGCCTGCAAAACCCAGATTCTAGTGCCTAAGTTAAAAAAAAGGTAAAACAAACAGTCAGCAAAGAACTCAAGACTGTACTTAGTTGTATTAGTTGGCCTCAAAGGGGAGGAGACCCAACCTTTCTTGTCTTATAGCATGGTCTTTTGACAGATACTGTGACCTAAGGAGTCAAAAACAAGAGAAGAGCAGCTGAAAACTCTATATCCAAAGGTGATCACCAACATTTTTCATGCCTTTGAAATCTATCAAATTGCCTCCCATTAACGTCTGTTCATGCTCTAGTCTCTCAAAATTACATAAATGCTAGTCATAATTGTTATTTTTGTTATTGTCATTATTATTGCTTCATAAAAAACCCAAGCCATTTTCCATGTTTCAGTGAGTGAAGGTGAATAGCAAAGTAAAGAAATTCCCATTATGGTACTCTATAATAGTTATGTAAACAAAATTCTCCTGAAGGAAGAGGAGAATTTTCAGCCTCTTGCATTTGGGGAATTAGCAGCAAATGAATCCACTGACACACCTTATATATGGGGTCATTCCATTTTACATAATAACAGCTTTAATAGACAACTTTGAGAGATTTAAGAATTCTGATCAATGTAATGAAGTGTGATGCTATAAGACTGATCACAAAGCAAGTTACCTGTCTACCGACAGAAGGATCATGTGTTCAAGGTTCAGAAAAAAGACAGATTTTTGGACATGGACAATGATGGATTCCTACTGTTTGACTGCATGTTTGTTACAAATATTGTGCTTTTTTTATTGGACCCTACTAGGTTAGGGTGAAGGGAAGCTAATGCTAGTGTTGCTTTTAAAAAAAGAATAAATGCTTATTGAAGTATTTTTAAAAATTGCATAAGAGATCAGAAACTCAGAAGGAATTACAAATAGGACAAATTGAAAAGTATACATTAAATTTATTATGCATTCTATCTTTAGAAAGCTATATATAAAAGAGATTCCTGGTTTCACAAATAATTCACTTTTTTATTCTACTTTCTATATGGATATGTTGTCAATTTCTCTTCATCCTCTATCTCTTTTTTCTGTCTTTTTCCTCACTCTTTTCTCTCTCTTTGTTTCTAGTGTTCAATAAATACTGATTTAAAAAAAAACTGATTTAATTGAGTAAGTTCAACTAGGTGGCCTTTAAGATTGCTTTCACCTCTAAATCTATAAACCCATGGATTTCCTTTTGTTAAACTTGTGGTGTCTGATTTCAATTTTGAACCTGAACTTGCCTAGAACAAGGCCCTAAGATGTTCCCTTAACCTCAGTACCTCAAGGAGTTGTTATCAGATATATGTGCAACAAGGTTTATTTGATCACGTATATATTTTTCAAGCTTTACAATACAAATGAAGAATCAGTATGGTTTAGTGCAGTGCTGAAAATGTGGATTGGCACCCTGAGTATTCCCAGCTAAACTTTCATGCATTTTATGAAATCAAAGCTATTTTCATAATACTACTAAGATGTAGGAATGTGAGGAAAAACCAAGCAACTAAGTCATTAAATTTGGATGGGGAAAGGGATACTTGAAAGATAAAGCCATTTGGAAAGAGAAGATATTCTAGTAAATTTCATTATTAAACTACATCTTCTCTTCCCTCTAATACTGGCACATTATTCCTTTATTTCCCTTTTGGTCACTCAGAGAGGCAAAGTTTATCTCCTTGACTTTAGACCACTGCATCAAAGTAATTACAGACTCTTGAGAAGTGATGTCAAAAAGATCAGCAAAACTGCTTCATTGGTTCATCCTCAAGCTGAAGCATGCAATTCTGCCTCTTATGTATCACAAACTGAGGGACCACAATCATTCCTTATTGCTTGGAGAGCCCTTTGGCTATAAAAGGACTAGGGATTGGCACCATTCTACTTCTCTACTTGGCTGTACTTTCCGGGAAATACTAGCCTTGATATTGTGATTTTTTTTTTTTGAAATGGCATTATGGCCCTCAAGAACAAGGATCAATTCACCTTCTGTCACACTATAAATCTAATGGGAATTCCACCTGACCAGGGAGGTGCCACATTGTTTTAAAGAACTCAAAGGTTAGATAGTTGGATGATATTGTTCTGCAGGCACAAGCTATTTTTCTAATCCAAGTTATCTACAAAATCAATACAGACAAAAGACATTTATTCCATTATTCCATTACACATCCATGCCTCAAACATTTAACATGTTGTCAGAAATAATCCTCCAAGCTCTTAGACCTTAACCAAATTTAAAAGCAGAGCCACACAACACACACGATTGCATCTCAAGTGAGGCAGCGACTTCCTTACATTGGAAGCTTTCAGTTCCTTGTCATATTAGTGACTCTGATGAGAAGGAAGGAATTCACAAATATAGGATATAAAATGTATTTTGTCCTGCAAAGCATGTCCAACAAGAAGCAGGTTTCTTTCAAAGTGCAATCTGACTTCATATAAATGTTCAATGAAGTGAGAGTCCATTGAGGCTTACAAACAGGGTAAAGGACTGGTTGAATTACAATGACATTAAAATCAAGGAGGTATTGGATTTAGTTGTGTCTCTTGAAAAAACACATGCATGACTTACTTGTTTTGTTTTTTTGTGGTGCCCACAGGACAAATAATGAAACAGAAATGTGGCAATTATTGTTTGTTTTAATGACTATATGCAGTTAAAAAGTTCCCCAAGAGCTTTGGGTTTTTCTTTCATTCAGAAAAGATTGCTAAATTCCAAAATGTACATATTCAAAAATAAGGAATAGAGACTTTGAAAAGGAAGGTATTAATATTGCAAGAGAAGGAAGTCATGGTCTTGGGAGGGATTTCACATTATATGGGAAAGAGTTCAAGCAAGACCATAGATAGAAGACTTAACTTTTAAAGGTCCAATGAGTATTTCCTCCTCTGAGGATTCTGAAGAGAAAGTAAATAATCTTTAGGATATGTCAAGATAACTTATTCAAATTTGACATTTATAACCTTTTAGAGGAATTGGTATAAGATTATAAGCCATCCAGAAGGGTCTAAAGAATGGAATTGTGCACTATAAGCAAATTAGAAGATCAAGGACTAGTTTACCTGTCGGATCTATAGAAAGGGGAGAAGTTTATGACTAAGGAAGAGATGGAGAACATCACTAAAAATAAACTAGATCATTTCAGTTACATTAAATTAAAAAGCTTTTGCACAGATAAAACCACTGTAACCAAGATCAAAAGAAATGTAGTAAGTTGGGAAACAATCTTTACAACTAATGTTTCTAATATACTATATACTAATATATTCTAATATACTAATATACAGAGAACTGAGTCATATTTTTGAAACAGAAAGCCATTCCCCAATTGACAAATGGTCAAAGGATATGCAAAGGCAATTTACAGATGAGGAGATCAAAGCAATCCATAGCCATATGAAAAATTGCTCTAAATCATTAATTATTAGAGAAATGCAAATTAAAGCTTCCTATGAGGTACCACCTCACACCTCTCAGACCGGCCAATATGACCAGAAAGGATAATGATCATTGTTGGAAAGGTTGTGGGAAATCTGGGACACTATTATACTGTTGGTGGAGCTGTGAACTCATCCCATCTTCCTGGAGAGAAATTTGGAACTACGCCCAAAGGGCAACAAAAATGAGCCTATCCTTTGATCCAGCAATACCACTACTGGGTCTATACCCTGAAGAGATGATGAAACAGGCAAAAACATCACTTGTACAGAAATATAGCAGCCCTGTTTGTGGTGACAAAGAATTGGAAATCATGTAAATGTCCTTCAATTGGGGAATGGCTTAGCAAACTGTGGTATAGGTATGTCATGGAACACTATTGTTCTATTAGAAACCAGGAGGGATGAGAATTCAGGGAAGCGTGGAGGGATTTGCATGAACTGATGCTGAGTGAGATGAGCAGAACCAGAAAAACACTGTATACCCTAAAAGAAACATGGGGTGATGTTCAACCCTGAAGGACTCGCTCATTCCATCAGTGCAACAATCGGGAACAATTTTGGACTGTCTGCAATGGAGAATACCATCTGTATCCTGATAAAGAGTCATGGAGTTTGAACAAAGTTCAAGGACTATTCCCTTTAATTTAGAAAAAAACCAGATATCTTATTATCTGATCTTGTTATCTCTTCGACTTTTTGTCTCTTCCTTAAGGATATGATTTCTCTCTCATCACAGTCAATTTAGATCAATGTACAACATGGAAACAAAGTAAAGACTGATAGATTATTTTCCGTGGGGGTGCGGGTGGGGGGAGGGAAGTAAGATTGGGGGTAAAGTTTTAAAACTCAAATAATATCTTTAATAAAAAACAAAAATAAAACGACCAACCCCCCCCAAAAAGAATGGGATTGTAGCTTTTAGAGATAGAGGTGAAGGTTTCAAAAATCTAATATAGACTATGCAGTAAGGAGTCAAGAAAAAACAATGTTGATATTATCTTGTAATACTCAAGGAAGAATAGTAGCAATCTATGGAAGTAATTGTTATGTATTGCATGAGAATATATAATGCTCACAATTTATTCTTTAAAAAATAAATTAATCTTCCTTTTATTTAACTGAAATAAATGTAGGTGATTATATTAAGCAACTACTGTATAAAACATTCTTATAATAGCTAGAATACCAGTCATAAAGTCAAGCAGACCTGAATTCAAATTCTGCTTCGATATCAAATGCCAGCGTGAACTTAGACAAGTCATTTAACTTCTCAGTTCTCTAAATAATTCTCAAATTACAAATTGTAGAAGTGATTCTGCAGTGATGGAGGGAATGTCCTTCTGAAAATTAATAATACCAACAAAATTATTGAATTGGTCTGGTCCATGCTTTAAGTAATCCATTGCTATTTTGACTTCATTTCAACAATAGAAAAACATGTAGATGAAGACTGAAACATGTATTCTATAATCTTGTTGTTAGTCATTGATATTGCTAAACATAAATGAACTTGAAACAGATATTATATCCTTTGTGCTATAGAATGTGGTGATGAGGCAGTATACATTGGGATTGGCCATATTTCAAAATGGGGTCTCAAAAAATTGATGTGAAAAATGCATGCTCTCAGCTTCATTGATATTTCAACATAAATTTTAAGCAGATGGGATTTAAAATTTATCTATATTCTCTCAGTACATGACTTATTGAGTTGAGTAGAAATGATCAATGTTGGAGGGTATGTGAGAAAACTGGGATACTAATGAATTGTTGATGGAGTTGTGAATTTTCCAAGTTCCCGGGGAGCAATTTGGAGTTATGCCCAAAGAAAATAAAAGACTGCATATCCTTTGATCCAGTAATGCCACTACTGGGTCTATACCCTGAAGAAATCATGAAAAAGGGTAAAAACATCACTTGCACAAAAATATTCATAGCAGCTCTGTTTCTAATGGCAAAGAATTGGAAATTGAGTGAATGTCCATCAATTGGAGAATAACTGAACAAACTGTGGTATATGTATGTATGTGATGGAACACTATTGTTCTATTAGAAATCATGAGGGATAGAATTTCAGAAAAGCCTGGAAAGACCTGCATGAACTGACACTGAGAGAGATAAGCAGAACCAGAAGAACAATATGTACACTAACAATGCCATGGGGTGATGATCAACCATGATGGACTTGTTCATTTCAGTAGTAGAATAATCAAAGACAATTTTAAAAGACTTGTGATAGATAATATTATTTATATCCAGAGAAGTAACTGGGGAGTTTAGATGAAGACCAAAACTTATTATCTCCAATTTTTAAAAGTTGTCTTAAATGATTGGCTAAAACTAACATTGCATGTAGTTGGAAAATAAATAAATAAAATATTTTTAAATGATAGCCATGTAAAAATAGAATACATCAATAAAAAAACATTTAAAAAAGAAAAAAAGCAGGAGTAATAAACCTAAACTCAGGCAAATTTAAAGCAAAAAAATAAACTAATTAAAAGAGATGAGGGAAACTATGAATGCATACTAAACATGAAATATCATCCAAATCCACTTAAATAAGTTAAGTGAGTTAGAGAAAGAAATAGACAACAAAACTATACTAGAGGGAGACCTCAAATATCTCCTCTCAGAACTTGATAAATCTAATAAAAATATTTAACAATATTTAACAAGAATATGAAAAAAAGTTATATATGACAGACTGTTAGAGAAAATTGAATGGAAACAGAATGGAATATATTTCTTTCATAGTGGCATATGACACCTACAAAAAATTAAGCCATGTACAAAGTCATAAGACCTCAAAATCAAAATGTAGAAAAAGAGAAATATTAAATGTATTCTTTTTAGATCATAATCCAATAGACATTGCATTGTCAAAAGTGTAGTGGAATGATAGACTAAAATTTGAAAACTAAATATAATACTAAAAATAAGTGATTTAAAGAACAAATCATAGAAACAATAATTTTCATTTAAGAGAATGAAAACAATGAGATAACATATCAAAACTTTGGAGATGCAACCAAAACAGTGTGCAGAATAAAATTTATTTCTATGAATTTTTACATCAACAAAATAGAGGAAAAGTAGACCAGTGAATTGAACATGCAACTAAAAAAAACTAGAAACAGTACAAATTATAAATCCCCAATTGAGTACCAAATTGGAAATCCTGAAAACAAATGGTGAGATTAAAAAAACTGAAAATAAAATAAAAAAAACCCCAAAAGCAGAAAACAAAAATGTTATTGGAATAATAAATAAAATTAGGAGCTAGTTTTATGGCAAAAATATGATGGATCATTGGTTAATCTGTTTTTAAGAGAAGAAAACTAAAAATCTAATATCAAAAATGAAAAGAATAAAATTGTCACAAGGAAGAAAAAATAATGCTATTATTGGCAAATATTTTGCCCAATCTGAGGGAAATTTTTGGATATTTGTGAAAGCATAAATTAACCAGATGAGCAAATTAAGAAATAGAATGCCTAAATAAGTTCATCTTAGAAAAAAGAAATTGAATGTAACACTAATCAACTTCCCAAGGAAAAAAATCCCCAAGATCAGGTAGGCTCACAAATGAATTTTATCAAATGTTTAAAGAATAATTACTTCTAATACTATGCAAAGTATTTGGATAAATGGGTGACCAAATCCCTTTTTATGACATATTTATGGTGTTGATATCTAAATGAGGAAGAGCTAAAACAGGGAAAGAAAATTCCTGTAATGAATATTGATGCGAAAAATTTCAACAGAATACTAACAAGGTGATTGCAATAATGTATCACAGTGACCAATGGGATTTATGCCTGGAATTCAGGGTGGGTTCAATATTAAAAGAAATTCTTCATATAATTGATCATATAATAACAAACCCAACAGAAATCATATGATTGTCTCAGCTGATGCTTTTGAGAAATTACAGCATTGATTTATATTTAAAAAAGCACTAGAGAACCTTGAAATTAAAGGGAGTGTTCCCTAAAATGATGATTAGTATCTCTGTTAAATCATCATTCGGCATTATCTATAAAGAGGATAAGTTAAAAACCTCTCCAATAAGATTAGGGATGAAACAAAGCTGCCCATTATCACCACTATTGTTTAATACAGTACTAGAAATACTGCCTATAGAAATACAGGAAGAAAAATAAATTGAATGAATTAGAATAAGGAATGAGAGAACACAAGTATCTTTTTTGCGGTTGAAATGATGATATATTTAGAGAATCCTGGTGAATCAAGTAAAAATTACATGAAATAGTTAACAATTTTAGCAAAGTTTTAGGATATCATATAAATCCACATAAATCATGAGCATTTCTTTATATGACCAACAAAACCCAGCTGAAAGAAATAGAACTATATGAACACAATTATAAAACTCTTCACACAAAGTTAGATCTAAGAAATTGGAAAAATATCATTTTCTCATGAGTAGGATGAGCCAATATAATTAAAATGACAATTCTGCCTAAACTAATTTACTTTTCAGTGCCATACCAATCAAACTACCAAAAACCTCTTTGATAGAGCTAGAAAAAAATAACAAAATTCATCTACAAAGATAAAAGTTCAAGAATAGCAATGAAAAGAATTATAAAGGAAGAAGTGCTAGCAATAATAGATCTTAAACTATATTATAAACAGTAATTATCCAAACTATCTGGTACTGGTAAAGAAATAGAATGGCAGATTAGTGGAATAGATTAATTATATAAGACACAGAAGTACATGACCTTGGTAACCTCTTGTTTAACAAGCCCAAGGTTTCAAGCCTCTGGGTCTCACTATTTGAGGAAAATCTACTGAGAAAGCTGGAAAGTAATAGGACATAAAATAGATATAGAACTAAATCTCATACCCAAGGAATAGTCTACGTGTCAGATCAATGGAAAAGGGAAAAAATCATGAGCAAATAAGAAATAGAGAGCATTATAAAATATAACAGATAATTTTGATTATATTAAAATGAATCCTTTTGAACAAGTCATTGCAAGTAAGATTAGAAGGAAAACAGAATATTAGAAAACAATCTTTTAGCAGGTATCTCTGATAAAGGCCTCATTTTTCATATATATATAGAGAATTGAGTCAAATTTATAAGAATGAAAACCATTGTCCATTGATAAATGGTCAAAGGATATGAAGAGGCAGTTTTCAAATGAAGAAATCAAAGCTGTCTAAGAGCATTTAAAAAGTGTTCTAGATCACTTTTGATTATAGAAATGCAAATTAAAACAACTCTGAGGTACCATCTCAAACCTTAGATTGGCAAGTATGATGAAAAAAAGGAAAATGATAAATGTTGAAGAGGAGGTAAAGAAAATTGGGAAACTAAGGCATTGTTGATGGAGTTGTGAACTGATCCAACCACTTTGGATAGCAATTTGTAACTATGCCCAAAAGTTAAATAAAGTGTGCATACTCTTTGATCTGGAAATACTACTGCTAGGTTTATATCCCAAAGAGATCATAAGAAAGGGGAAAGGACCTTCTGGTCCTTTTGGAAATTGAGGCAATGCTCATCAGTTCGGAATGGCTGAACACTTTGCAGTATATGAATGTAATAGGATGCTATTGGGCAAGAAGAAATGATGAGCTGGCAGATTTCAGGAAAACCTGGTATGACTTTTATGAACTGATGCAAAAAGAAATGAATAGAACAGGAAAACTCTGCACATGTCAGCAACATTGTGCCATGATCACTTATGAATGACTCAGCTCTTTTCAGTAACACAATGATCCAAGGCAAGTACAAAGGACCCATGATAAAAATGCTATCTACATCCAAGTAAAGAACTGATGGATTCTAAATGCTGATTAAAGCATACTTTTTTTCACTTACTTTTTAATTTTTTTCTTTTGATCTATTTCTTATTTAATAGCTGTGACTAATATGGAAATATAGTTTGCATGATTGCACATATATAACCTATATCAAATTGCTCGCCATTTAAGGAATTGTGGAGGGGGAGAGATGGAGAAAAATATGAAAGTTTTATACTGGATAGAGCACCAGCCCTGGAGTCAGGAGGACCTGAGTTCAAATTTGGCCTCAGACACTTGAACTTTCCTAGCTGTGTGAATTTGGGCAAGTCACAAACAATCAATAGCTTATAAGAAGGAAAGCTAAAAATTGCCTTGACCTATAATTGTTAAAAAAAAAAGGGGGGGGGTGGCTAGGTGGCACAGTGGATAGAACACCGGCCCTGGAGTGAGGAGTACCTGAGTTCAAATCCCGCCTCAGATACTTAATAATTACCTAGCTGTGTGGCCTTGGGCAAGCCAAGGTGAACCCCATTGCCTTGCAAAAAAAAACCCGAAAAAAAAGGGGGAAAAAAAAGGAGAAAAGGAAAAAAACTCAAATAGTAGACTACAAAAACAAAAAAAATAATAATTTGATTGAGGCAAAGACCAAAAAAACCCCCCACAGCATAGATGATTTGTTTTTAAAGCAATATGGCACAAGGAAAGAATACTGAAATAGGAATAAGAGAACATGGATTCATATATGCCACCCCATGACCTTGGGCTTCAACTTCTTCATCTGCATGTAAATCTTATCACTGAAAACAAATTGTTACAGCCATGCCAGGTGATATCTTTATGAAGTGTGAACAAATCCCTTAATGAATTATAACAGAAGCAATACCATTCAGTGACCTCTGGATGACCTTTAAAAATCAATCCAGTGGGTCTGGGAGATTGATTTAAAGAGAAATCTAACTTCTGATGTAATGATAACTAGACCCATGGAAAAATGGAAGCTGTCAGAAGCCATGTGGAGTATGGAGAATATAGACAGTTATCTTCAACAAAGAAAGAAAAGGATCAGAACTTTGGGACATAGCTTGGGCCACAGGAAAATGAGGTTCATTATGTCAGAACAGACACTATGTTAGGAAACCCACCCCCAAAGACTATATATTCCAAGATGGTAATCCTGTATCTCTTCTCTTTGAACTTCTTCTGGAAAATCCAAAAGTTTGCCTTTTAAATGTTTTCTTTGTCTTTATAAACAATATTAACTACTAGCATTTGCTAGTCAATGTGATAATACTGTTGGGAGCATGCAACTGGAAAGGAAATATTCCCAGAAAAGAGTGAGATGGCTCTAATACTACAGTGTTTGCCATAAGTGCTATATCTGAACTGGAGCTAGGTGGTAACAGAAAGATTAAGGGAATTATAGATACTTTGACTTTAATACCCAGAATGGAAAAGGACCATTTATCTTTGGAAAATCATCAGAGCAACAGTCAGAGGTTTGATGAAGAACAAATATAAAAGCATGAAAATGTTTTTAAAGTGTTATAAAAATACTAATTACTATTATCAACAATAAATAGAAGACATTGAACAATCTGAACAGCATCCTATTCTAATAGTGCTACCTATAAAATTGTGAGGGTTGACTTGACTTCTGAAACTCTAAATCCTATGATTCTATAATCATGATGAATTGTAAATATCTTGCATTTATACCCACATAACATTAAAAAAAGACCTCCAATATGTTATAAGGACAGTCCCCCCTCCAGTAGAGAATTTATTGAAGTATATATATATATATATATATATATATATATATACACACACACACACACACACACACACACACACACACACACACACACACACACAAATACTAAAGGTTAGAAGATCCATATAGAGACCACATCCTTGGAAGGAATGCTCACAACAGTGACATCCCAGATCTATTGGAGTATTAACTATCAAAAAATATATTTCTTTATAATAACATGATATTTGCTATTTTATTATATCATCTTTTGCAAGCAATCTGGATGTGAAAAAAGTCCTGATTCTGGAGTTGATATTCAAATTTTCCTCTGACAGACACCGTAAGAATTAGGCAAGTCATTTAATCTCTTTGTGCCTCAGTGTTTTCATCTGTAAAATGAAGGGCAATGAACTTTGAGATCACTGTCTCTCTGTTTATGATAAGGTAAGATAATTATTTATTAATTTCCAAAATCTCAAGTCTTTTAGATTAGGATTGCAAGGAATCTTAGATAGTAAGTAGTCTAATTCCTTTATTTAACAAATGAGGAAACTGAGACAAAAAGGGAGAATGACTGCCCGAGGTCAAACTATCCATCAAAATCTCCATGGAAAGCAACTATGTCTCTGAACTGCAGAAAAAAATCATTTTTGACAATAATGAGTCTGAGTTTGTTAAGTGAAGTAATATATGGACATAGTGATAAAAGCAAGCTCTAATATTTGTTCTTCATTTTTGAAGAAGACTATGACATCAGGATGGTGATACCACGATAAGAATATGAACTGAATGAGTAAGAGGGGGTCTGTGCTAAAGTCATCATTTCTCACTTTCTCCTCCGAAGTAGTCTGGACCCAGTGACCAGATATGAATCAGTACATCTGGAGATAGCCCTGAATGCAAGGCAATTGAGATTAAGTGATTTGTCCAAGGTCATTCAGTTAGTTAGTGTCTAAGGGCAGATTTGAACTCGGGTTCTCCTGACTTCAGTGCCAGTATTCTACCCACTGCACATCTAGCTGCCTAGTAGCCTTCAATATGTAATTTTAAATGTCTAACAAACTTTTATTAAGCATTATACTTCTTTGTATTGAGGATTATTTTTAGCACTAATAATTCTTTTCTCCATATTGTGATTGTCAAGTTTCTGGAAAATTAAATCAAAAACTATGTTGAACTTGTACCTCACTTGATGCATGGCAAGAATTAGGGTAACACCTAAATCATGTAATGTGAAAGTCACCTGTGCAATTGCCTTCCAGCTAATTAAAATGAAATATAAATATATATATATGATCATATTAGCCCCTTCTCTGTGATCATATCTGCCATATGTAGAGTATTTTCCCTAAGATATGATAAAAAAAAAATCTTCTTGGGTGGCTAGGTGGCATAGTGGATAAAGCACCGGCCTTGGAGTCAGGAGTACCTGGGTTCAAATCCAGTCTCAGACACTTAATAATTACCTAGCTGTGTGGCCTTGGGCAAGCCACTTAACCCCATTTGCCTTAAAAAAAATCTTCTTGCCTAAGGGAATACATGTCTTTCAATGACTCTGATATATCACTGTACCCTGTGGTATTTACACCTTCCAGCAAATATATATATATATATGTGTGTGTGTGTGTGTGTATATGTTAAGAAATGGCAGAGAAAGACAGATTATGAGAGCACATTCTTTTTTTCTAATATTTTGCCCCTTCAGCACCTCAAAATACTCCAGAGTACTCAATGAAACTATGTCATTGAGGAAATCAGCAAGAAAATTGTTAATTGGGCGGCTAGGCGGCACAGTGGATAAAGCACCAGCTCTGGAGTCAGGACTACCTGGGTTCAAATCCGGTCTCAGACATTTAGTAATTACCTAGTCGTGTGGCCTTGGGCAAGCCACTTAACCCCATTTTGCCTTGCAAAAAAAAAAAAAAAAGAAAATTGTTTATCTTTTCTTTTGTGCTTGTTTTCTTTCTGCATGTCTATTTGACCTCATTCTTCCAATATGACCTATTCCACTGGAGGTAAAGACTGGATATATTTGGAAGCTGTCCTGTCAGGAGGTAAGACTTTGCTATATAAGTTTTGGTTCCCCAGAGCTTAAGTATTTATAAATCCTGGGGTGAATGAAAACAATTTAGAAAAACTAAACAAAGTGGTTTTTCAGCTTCTCTACAGGATTCTTTACAAGCCTAATATTTTATAAAGAATTATGTGATCCTCTAGAATTGACAAAAATGCCTGAAATTTCATAAATACAAATTTCTGATTGTGATGGATTGGTTTGCTTTCATTACACAACCTAATCTCAGAATGCATGATATTAGGTAATTCTGGGATGATAATTGGTCCTTTCCCACATGGGATTCCTTTTCTTTGACCAGTTCTCATAAATATTATTTCCTCCAAAAGTTTGTGTTTGATTGTGGGAGTGTGCTCTTTGCCTTCCAGGTTCTAAAAAGGAAGTTGGATAGTTCATGGCTAATCATTTCAGAAAAAAAAAATATTAAATGCCTACTATGTACCAGGTTCACTGAAAAAGGAAATGACAAGCCATTACAATATCTTTGCCAAGAAAACCTCATAAGGTCACAAAGAGTGAGATGTAACTGAATGACTGAATAACAAATGTACTAGATACTAACAGAAAGAAAAGAAATGTGAAATTTAATCTCACAGAGCTTGCATTTTATTGGGGGAGATAAGTATATTGGAATATGTACAAAGTACAAAGTAATATTTCCTTTGTGGTGGGAATGAAAGAACCAGGAAAGTGTTCAGGTAGAAAGTGTCTGCTGAGCAGCATTGTAAAGGGAAGAAGGGATTTTAAAAGCATTAAAAATTTTTAAAGTGTTATACAAATATTTTTTACATATTAATTTTCAGATTTTCTCCCTCCTTCCAGTGCCTTTCATACTCATTGAGAAAGTAATACATAGGATATCAATTATGCATTTGAAGTCAGACAAAACATATTTCCATGTTTCAGAAAAAAACAAGAAGAAAAATAAAAAGAAGAAATATGCTTCAGTCTGCACTCAGAGTTCTTCAGTTGCCGTTCTGGAGATGATTAGCAGAAATGACATTTTAAAAGTACTTTCTAAGTGGCAAGTAGCTGAAAACAATACCAAAAATTTCCTCAGGTTTGTTGTTCAGATGTTTCTATCATGCCCTATTTTTTTGTGTTGATCATATTCTTTTTTTACAATTGAATTAATTTTTTATAAAAAGATATCCCGCAATTCCTTATTCATTCTAAAGCTAATTCTTTTTTAAAATATTTTTATTTAATTTACAATTTTTACCCCACCTACATGCAAAAGCAAATTTCTTTTCTTTTCTTTTTTTTTTTTTTGTGTTTCACTTTGTTTTCAGATACCCTCACCTCTGCCTCTGGGATGAATAGTAGCATGCTTTATCATAAGTTCATCAGAGAAGTTACTTCAACATTTTTCCCACAGTTTTTATTGCTAGCTGTATTTCCCCTCCATGTATTCCTCTCCACTCTCATTTATTCTATTCTCTCTCTCCTTTCACCCTATTCCTCCTCAAAATGTGTTGTGTCTGACTATCCTCTTCATGAACTTCCCTCTCTTCTATCACCTTCATCCCCTCTCCCCTCACCCATTCTTTTGTTTCCATCTCTTTCATCTTTTTTCCTCTAAGGCAAGATAGATTTCTATACCCACTTGAGTGTCTGTTAGTTATTTCCCCTCTGAGTAACTTCTGATGCAAATGAAGAGTCCTTCACTTGCCTTCACCTTCTCCCCAATTCCAGTCCATGCAAAGGTTTTTTCCTTGCGTCTTTTACATAAAATATCTTATCCAATTCTTCTCCTTTCCCTTTCTCCCAGTACATTCCTTTCTTGCCCGTTTACTCCATCTTTATATGATATTTTAACTTCATAATCAGCTTCCTTCTGTGCCTTGTCTACATATTCTCCTTCTATCTGCCCTAATAAATGAGAAGGTTCATAATGAGTTATCCGTATCTTCTTCCCATGCAGGGATACTAGCAATTCAAGATCATTAAATCCTTCATAATTTACCCTTCCCATTCACCCTTTCAATGCTTCACCTGAGTCTTGTACTTGAAGATAAAATTTTCTGTTTGACTCAGGTAATTTCAACAGGAAAGTCTGAAAGTCCCCTGTTTCATTGAATATCCATCTTTTTCCCCTGAAAGAGGATGTTGTTTTACTAGGTAAACTGATTCTCAGTTGTAATCCAAGTAATTGTGCTTTCCAGAATATCATATTCCAAGTCCTACAAGTCCTTAAAGTAGAAGCTGCTAAATCCTGTGTAATCATGACTCCATGATACTTGAATCTGTTCATTCTGACTGCTTGTGATATTTTCTCTATGATTTCAGAGTTCTGAAATTTGTCTATAATATTCCTTGCAGTTTTCATTTTGGGAATCTCTTTCAGGAGGTGATTACTGGATTCTTTCAATTTCTATTTTGCCATCTACTTCTTGGATATCAGGGCAATTTTCCTTGAGAAGTTTTTCAAAAATGAAGTCTAGGAGATTTTTTTTGTTCATGACTTTCAGGTAATTCAATGATTTTATATTATCGCTCCAAGATCTATTTTCCATGTCAGTTGTTTTACTTCCTTTTTTAAATGATATTTTATTTTATTTTCTAATTACACATTATGAAAGTTTTTCAATATTCATCCACAGACATGTATATTTTTAAGTTACATGATTTTCTTCCACCCTCTCCCTTCCCATAGCAAACAGGTGAATATTGTACATACATGTTTATGTTTAACATGTTTACAGATTAGTTATTTTTAGTATGATGAATTAGGATAAAGGGAAAAGAAAGAAATACATAAGATAGGAAAGAACTGAGAAACTTTAAAAGTGAATATAGTGTTCATTCAGATTCTGTAGGGTTTTTGGTTTTGTTGGTTTTGTTTTGTTTGTCCTTCCTCTGGATATGGATAGCATTGTCCATAACAGGTTTTCCTCATTGTCCTAGATCTCTGAACTGCTGAGAGAAGCTGCATCCATCAAGGTTGATCAACTCACCACATTGTTGTTAGTGTGTACAGCGTTCTCTTGGTTTTGCTTCCTTCTCTCAGCATCAGTTCCTATAATTTACTGCATGCTTCTCTAGAGTTTGACTAATCATGGTTTCTTATAGAACAATAGTATTCATTACATTCATATACCATAATTTATTCAACCATTTCCCCAACTAATGAACATCCCCTCAATTTCCAGTTCTTTGCTGCTACAAAAAATAGTTACTATGAATATTTTGGAACATGTGGGACCTTTCCCATTTTTAATGATTTCTTCTGGATATAGTATTTTATTGGAATTGCTGGGTCAAAGGGTATGATCAGTTTTATTGTTCTTTGGTTATAGTTCCATCTTGCTATCCAGAGTGATTGGATCAGTTCACAACGCCACCAACACTACATTAATGTCCCAATTATCTCACAGCCTCTCCAACATAGATTGTTT
The DNA here is from genome assembly GCF_037893015.1 of Macrotis lagotis. NCBI lineage: Eukaryota > Metazoa > Chordata > Mammalia > Peramelemorphia > Peramelidae > Macrotis > Macrotis lagotis. Next base: position 4,906,014 of record NC_133660.1, read on the forward strand.
TCCCTGTCATCTTAGCCAATCTGATAGGTGTGAGGTAATACTTCATAGCTATTTTAATTTCCATTTCTCTAATCAGTAAATCATTACTGGAGTATTTTTTCATATTATTCTATATAGCTTTAATTTCTTCATTTGAAAACTGTTCATAACCTTTGACCATTCATCAATCGGGGAATGACTTGTAATCTTATAAATTTGATAGAATTCTCTATATATTTTGGAAATGAGGTCTTTATCAGAACACAGAATTGTGAGAATTATTTTCCAGTTTCTATTTTCCTTCTAATTTTTGCAGCATTGGTTTTATTAGTGAAAACCCTTTTTAATTTAATATAGTCAGAATAATCCATTTTGCAAATTATAATCAATCTCTTATTTGGTCATAAATTTCTCCTCTTTCCATATATCTGACAGATAGAAAATTTCTTGATCAGTTAATTGGTCTATGATATTAAACTTTATGTCTAAATTCCATACCCATTTTTACCTTATTTTATTATAGGGTGTGAGATGTGGGTCTGTGCCTAATTTTTTCCGTAATATGTTTCAGTTTTTCCAACAATTTTTGTCCAATAGTGAGTTCTCATCTCAGAACCTAATGTCTTTGGGTTTGTCAAACAGTAGATTACTGTAGTCGATTGCTATGTTTCTTCTGAAACTATCCTAATCCACTGATCCATTATGCTATTTCTTAAACAGAACCAGGAAGTTTTGATGACTGCTGCTTTACAGTATAGTTTTAGATCTGGTAGAGCTAGGTCAGCTTCCTTTACATTTTTTTTAAATCAATTCCCTTGATATTCTTGTCCTTTTGTTGCTCCAGATGAATTTTGTTATTATTTTTTCTAGTTTGGAAAAATAGTTATTGGGAGTTTGATCAGTATGCCACCGAATAAGTAATTTAATTTGGGTAGAATTGTCAATTTCATTATATTAGCTCAACCTAACCATGAGCAATTGACTTTTTTCCAGTTGTTTAGATTTGACCTTATTTGTGTGAAAAGGACTTGGTAATTGTGTTCATACAGTTTCTGGGTTTCCCTTGATAGGTAGATTTCCAAGTATGTAATGTTGTCTGCAATTGCTTTAAATGGAATTTTTTTTCTTTCTATCTCTTGGTTTTCGGCTTTGTTGTTCATATATAGAAATGCTGATGATTTATGTGGATTTGTTTTATATCCTGCTGCTTTTCTACATTTGTGAATTGTTTCAAGGAGTTTTATCTGCAAAGAGTGAAAGTTTTGCTTCCTCTTTGTCAATTCAGATTCCTTCAATCTCTTTTCTTCTCTTATTACTAAAGCTAACATTTCTAATACTATATTGAATAGTAATGGCAATAATGGGCATCCTTATTTCACCCTTGATCTTATTGAAAATGTTCCTAATTTATCCTTATTACATATATTTGTTGATGGTTTTAGATAGATACTCATTATTTTAAGGAAAATTCCATTTATTCCTACACTTTCTAGTGTTTTAATAGAAATGGATGTTGCATTTTATCAAAGGTTTTTATTGACATCTTTTGAGATAATATGATTTCTGTTGGTTTTGCTATTGATATGTTCAATTATTTTGAGTGTTTTGCTAATATTGAACCATCCCTATCTACCTGGTATGAATCCTCCCTGCTGATGGTGTTTTATCCTAGTAATAACTTGCTGTAATTTCATGGTTAAAATTTAAGATTTTTTGCATTAATGTTCAATTGGTCCATAATTTTCCTTGTCTGTTTTAGTTCTTCCTGCTTCAGACATTAGCACCGTATTTATATCATAAAAGAAATTTAGCAGAAGTCCTCCTATATTTTAAAATAGTTTATGAAAAATAAGCTTTACTTTTTCTTTGTGTTTGATAGACTTCACTTGTAAATCCATATGGAACTGGAGACTTTTTCTTAGGGAGTTTATTGATGATTTCTTCAATTTCTTTTTCTGAAATGGAGTTAAGTATTTTATTTACTCTTCACATTAATCTGAGTAGTTTGTACTTTTGTAAATATTCATTCATTTCACTCAGGTTATCAAATTTATTGATATATAGGTTGGTAAAATAGTTCTGAATTATCTTTTTAACATCCTCCACATTAGTGATTATTCACCCTTTCCATTTTTGATACTGGAAATTTGGTCATCCTTTTTATTTTTTAATCAAATTTCATAAAACCAAATCTTAGTATTATTATTATTACAGCAATGGTTTTCTTGCTTTCAATTTTATTAATTTCACCTTTGATTTTTAGACTTTCTTATTTGGTATTTAATTGAGGATATTTAATTTGTTCTTTTTCTAGCTTTTTTTGGTTGTATACCCAATTCTTTGATCTCTTCTTTCTCTATTTTATTTATATAAGTATTCAGAGATATAAAATTTCCCCTAAAATTGCTTTGCTGTATTCCATAAATTTTGGAATGATGTCTCATTGTTTTCTCCTTGGATGAAATTTTTCATTATTTCTATGATTTGTTGCTTGATCCACTCATTTTAAAAATTAAGTTATTTAATTTCCAATTAATTTTTAGTTTATCTTTCCATGACTCTTTATTACAGGTAATTTTTATCGCATCATGACTTGAGAAGTATGCATTTATGCATTTACTATTTCTGCCTTTCTGCATTTGATCTAATAGAATATGGTCAATTTTGAGACAGGTGCCAAGTACTGCAGAGAAAACGGTATATTCTTTTCTATTCCTATTAAGTTTTCTTCATAGGTCTATCATATCTAAGTTTTCTAAGATTTTATTTACTTTTGTAACTTCCTTGTTTATTTTATGGTTAGATTTATCTAGTTCTGAGAGAGGGAGGTTGAGATTGCTCTTTATTAAATGTTTTCTGTCTATGTCATCTTGTAATTCAGTCAGATTTTCCTCTGGTAATCTGAATGCATACATGTTTAATAATGAAACAACTTCGTTACCTCTGGTGCCTTTTAAGAAGACATAGGTTCGGGGCAGCTAGTTGGTGCAGTGGTAGGGCACTGGCTCTGGAGTCAGGAGGACCTGAGTTCAAATCTGATCTCAGACACTTAATAATTATCTAGTTGTGTAGCCTTGGACAGGTCACTTAACCCCACTGCCTTGCAAAAACCTTAAAAAAAGATGTAGGTTCCTTCTGTATCCCTTTTAATGAGATCAATTTTTGCTTTTGAATTATCTGAGATCATGATCACTACCTATGTTTTTTTTTTTTTACTTCAGCTGAAGCATAATATATTTTCCTACATCTGTTTACCTTTACCCTGTGTATATCTCTCTGCTTCTAATTTGTTTTTTGTAAACAGCATATTGTAGGATTCTGGTTTATAATCCATTCTGCTATTGGTTTCTGTTTTGTGGGAATTCACATTAAAGTTAAGATTAATATTCTGTGTTTTCCTTCATGATATTCTACCCCATTTTTATTTTTCTCTTTCCTTTCCTCTTATTCATTCACATCAAAGTTTTACTTCCTTTCTCATTTAATTTTTCTTTTAAATTTTAACTTTCAATTTATTTTCACTTATACCTTTGGCCTTCCCTTTATCAGGACCTTCTTCCATTTTCTTTTCCTTCCTATCTCCCCCCCCCCAACCCACTTCCATATAAAGTAGGATAGATTTTTAAACCCAAGTGGGAATATATCTTACTCCCTCTCAGGGTGAAATCTATTGAATAGAATTTACTCAGTGTTCATACAGTGCCTTGTTTCCTTCTGTTGCACTAACTCTTTGTGTCTCTTCACCTGGTGTCATTTATCAATAGAAGTACTATCAAGTATGTACTATCAATCAAAGATATATTCTCTGTTATATGATATTCCAGGTCCTCCTTAAGTCTGATTGTGTTTCCTTAGTATTTAAATTGCTTCTTTTTTAACTGCTTGTAGTATTTTCTCCTTTATTTGAGAATTTTGGAATTTGGCTATGATAGCCTTTGGAGATTTTATCCAAGAGTTTCTTTCCAGAGAAATTCTATTGCTATTTTGTCTTCTTGTTCTAACAGATTTGGACAGTTTTCCCTGACAGTTTCCTGAAAGATGTATTCCACATTCTTATTTTAATCTCAACTTTCTAATAGTCCAAAAATTCATAAATTATCTCTCAATTTTTTCTGCCTTTTTACTTTGATGAAATTTTGTGGTCTTGTAGATTCATTTGTCTGATTCTAATTTTTAGGGTTTTGTTTTCTTCAGTTAACTTGTGTTTTCTTTTCTAGTTGATTAATTTTGCCCTTTGATGAGGGCATTCCTCAACATTCCTTGTCTCATTGGTTATTTTTACTTTTCTAGAAATTGATTTATTTGGCCAATATTTCATAATTTTCCTGCATGACTCATTTTTTTCATTTTTCTTCTTCCTCTCTTCTTTTGTTTTAAAATTCTTTTTAAAAATTCTTTTATGGGGGGGTGGCTAGGTGGCACAATGGATAGAGCACTGGCCCTGGAGTCAGGAAGACCTGAGTTCAAATCCAGCCTCAGACACTTAATAATTGCCTAGCTTTGTGACCTTGGGCAAGCCACTTAACCCATTTGCCTTGCAAAAAAAAACACACCTAAAAATAAAAATAAAAATTCTTCTATGAACTTTTGGATTTGAATCCAATTCATAGTGTCTTTTGAGAATTCTACTGTAGATAATTTTTCACTGCTTTCTTCTGAGGTGTTATTATTATCACCTTTGTCTTCAGAGTAGCTTTCTATAATGCACATTATTTTAGCTTTTTTGCTCATCTTTGTTGCTTTAGCTCTGCTCCTGGGATTGAGGGAGTATAGATGCAGATGTTTTATGCTAGGGCTAGGGTCTGCTCCCTAGTTTGTTGTTGGCTAAGATGTTGTCTTTGCATTCCAGGACTTGCCTTTGAAGAGGTTTGTCTCCTCCTTTATGTCCAGGTTCTTTCAATGTTGTGGTTGTTCCCAAGACAGGCCTATTTTTGCCTCAGTGTTCCTAGGGTTCAGACTTTATTTTGGTTTGGAACCCTCCCTTCTGGCTTGCTGTATTGATCTCAGGTCCTATGCTATTGTCAAGTTTTTTTTGGACCTGGACCTGTATTGCCCTGTGGCTAAAAGTTTCCCATTGGCTTTCCTGCTCTCCTGCCTAACTGGGCTTTATTTCCCCTTTTCCCCCCAAAGAGAAACTGAAAATTCTCCATGATGTCTACCACTGAAAATTTATTTGGATCTTGTCTTTTTTTTTTTTTTTTTGGTGGAATCTGTAGCATTAATGTCTGTGCAGAGGCTTCATTTAGCTTTGGTAGCAAAAAGCTCTGGGAGCATGCTAGCTTCATGCTGTTATCTTGGTTCAACTCTGGAAAATACTGTCAGTTGTTTTTCAAATGAGATTTTTCACAATTTTTTTCTAGTTTTTCATGCTTTTATTTTTGTTTTATTGTTTCTTGATTTCTCACAAAATCATCAGTTTCCCTTAGCTCCATTCTACATTTGAATAAATTATTTTTTTGGAGAGTTTTTGTTTCTCCTTTTCCATCTGATCAATTTTACTTTTGGACTGATTTTTTAAAATTTTTATTTTTCTTTGATTTATAGAATGTTTTCTTTGGAACCACCTGACATTAAATTGTGTTACAGCTTCTTATTTCTATTATGCAGGTATCTTTCAAATCATTACTTTTTTCTCAGAATTTGTTTTGTATAATTTTGAATACAGTCTTTTTCCACAGGCACCATTTTCTTCCCCTTTTACCTCTCTTCCCTATCACAACTTCCTTGATTTGCTTAAATTGATGCTTTTTTCTCCCTCCCTGCCTTCCTCTCTCCCTCCCTCCCTCCCTCCCTCCCTCCCTCCCTTCCTTCCTTCCTTCCTTCTTGCCTTCCCTTTTCTTTCTTCCCTCTTTCCCTTCCTTCTTTCCTTCTTTACTCCAGTGAAAAGACACTGTACACAAATTATTACTGGAATTTCTCAAATGTAGCATGGGAGTGTCCCTGAGGTCCCAAAGTCTGTGTCATGAAACACCTTATCTGGAAGGCTGTTCTAGATTGGAAAACTGTGGAATAGTGGTATTGTGAAGGTTCATCTCTTGTCCAAGGACCTATTTTTAACTTCCTTGAGATGAATTATTTGCCAATGGCAACTCATAAAATGTTCTACTAAAGCAAGGGGGGCAAGCAATTTGAATTATTATAGGCACATAATTTTTATCACATTGATGATATCTGCAATTTTTAAATGTAGAAGAATAAAAGAAGAGGGAAGATACATTTCTTTCCATAAGCACTTTCAACAAGATGGATACTCATATGTCTGCTATATTTGGGGAACTTGTTGTATGGGATAGCCCTTATTGTTCTTTTAAAAATTCTCTTCTAACCCTGAAATTTTTGTTCAAATATATTGGGATCTGTAGTATTGGCACTGGGTAGGCCAAGTAACCACAAATCATGTACAGTTAGCATGTCTTAAATATTTCTATTTTTAAACTTTTAGTCTATTCTCTCCCACATTATATACTGCTATCCAAAAATATTGCCTATTCATTATTAATCCTTTGATATATCTACCTTTCATTTTCTAGAATATTCAGAAAGAATTAAAAAGCATTAATGAATAAAAGAACTTTAATGGATTAAATACATTAAGAAACAATAATATAATACTGAGCACACACATTAGACTACAGCAAACATACATAAATAATTTCCAGTCATTTTACTACACTAATTATTTTTCTATGAAATAGAGAACCCATTGAAATACAGACCACAGAAAAATGTAGCATCTTTATTGCTACAATATGCTGCAGTCATAGAACATAAGCCACAACACTCCATTTTCAGATTTTCATGTATCAAATAACCAGAGAGAAATAATATTTAAATTCCTGTACGTTACATTTTAAAAAATAACTTCTGTCAATCTCATTTCAAACTCACTCAATCATATCAGAGTATTTAGTTTCTTTTATTTTTTCCCTCTGCAGCAATCCTAAAACTCCCCTTACAACATACCTATTGTAAAAGTACCTGATTAGTGTTCCCATGTGACAGATGAGGAAGTGGGAGGCAAAGTGATTTTTCCACAACTATACTTTCAGATACTGATAAATCCAGTCAAAAGTTCCAAGGTTTCTAGTTTCAGGTCAAAGGTTGATCGTTATTCAGAATTTCCATTGCCAAGATTCTAGTCATTTTTATTCTGCCGATATCTATAGGTAGATGCCCAAAGAATCTCCTGAAAAAGGGTAAAAATTCCACATGTACAAAAACCATTAATAACAACTCTTTTTGTAGTGGCAAAGAACTGGAAATTGAGGGAATGCTCATCAACTGGGGAATGGCTGAACAAATTGTGGTATATGTATGTGATGGAATACTATTGTGCTATAAGAAATAATGAGGAATGGAATTTCAGAAAAGTCTGGAAAGACTTTAACGAATTGATGCTGAATGAAATGAGCAGAATCAGAACATTATATACGTTAACAACAATATGGAGTGATAAGCAACTATGTAGACTTATTCATTTCAACAGTACAACAACCAAAGACAATTCCAAGACTTATAATGAAAAACACCATCCATATCCAGAGGAGGAAGTGTGTCATTTAAATGATGACCAAAGCTTATTATCTTTAATGTTTTTATTTTTAGATTTTTGCAAGGCAATGGGGTTAAGTGGCTTGCCCAAGGCCACACAGGTCATTATTAAGTGTCTGAGGCCGGATTTAAACTCAGGTACTCCTGACTCCAGGGCCGGTGCTCTATTCACTGTGTCACCTAGCCGCCCCACAATATCTTTAATTTTTTTAAGTTGTTATGTATTATGCCATTTTTCTCTCTAATGTTTTCTTCTTCTGTTTGGATCTGATTCTTCTCCCACAATGTAATCAATATGGATCTAAAAAACAAGAATCTCCTTCATTATGCCTAGTACTCAATTTAACTTTATCAAACTGACAAAAAATGTTGACAAGTGAGAGATTTATCTTAATAAACTTCTGATCTGCAGTGAAAAGCATTATAGAATGGTGGGGGCCTCATGGTACTAAACTTGGAGTCATAAGTCTGCATTCAGATGTTGACTCACTTATTTCCTGTGTAATCCCAGATAATTATTTGATCTTCCTTGTTCTAAGTTTCCTAGTAAATAAAGTTTTGTGGTTAAAATGTTACAATATATCTACAATACTATGACCTGGATTCAAATCCTGGTTCTATTACTTGCTTTGTAACTTATAAAAAAGTCACTTATCTGTTTTGTCCCTCAGTTTCCAAATAAAATGACAGATTTGAACTCAGTGCTTCTCAAATTTTTTTGGTTTGGGGATCCATTTATATTCTTAAAAATGTCTGATGAAGCTAAGGAGCTTGAGTATTTTGGAGCTGTTGTTATTGCCGTTGTTGAGTTGTTTCAGTCATGTCTGATGCTTTGTGAACCCTTTTTTCAGTTTTCTTATGAAAACTATTGGAGTGGTTTCTCATTTCCTTCTCTAGTTCATTTTATAGGCGAGAAAACTGAAACAAACAGAGTTAAAGTGACTTGCCTGAGTCATACAACTAATAAGTGTCTGAAGCCATATTTGAACTTGGGAAGATGAATCTTTCTCACTCCAGTCCCAGCACTTTACACATTGGGTCACCTAAATGTCCATTTATGTGGATTCTAACTATTGATATTTAATTTATTGAAAAATAAATCATAATTTTGGAAGTATGTATTCTTTAAAATAATAAACCTATTTATATAACAAATATAAACAATGGGCTTTTGTAAAAAGAAAATAACTATTTTTCAAAACACAAGGTTTAGTGAGAAAATGCCACTGTTCTATGTAATTTTCCAAATCTCTTTAATGTGTTATTTAATAGAAGACAGATGGATTTTCATAGCTATTCTGCATTCAATCTATTTGAAAAGTAGTTTTGAAGTATAATAAAAAGAACTGACCTCTCATAACTAAGGAGTTGGAAATTATTTCTTCTTGTTATCATGAAAATCTCTCTGAAAAAACTATTTCTGGGGAGAACCAGTCAATTAGATCATCCTTTATCTTTCCCAAATTCTGTGGCCTATGCAACTATATGTTTGATTAATAAGATTGTTCTTTTTTTATTTAAAAGTTCATGGAACTAAAAGCAAAAGGGGCTTTGTACTGCATGAAGGGTAGTGGAAAGTTAATTTTAAATACTGCAAAGCAGAGTAAGTCTGAGATGGCATTGACTTGAAGACCTTAGAGAGGGAGTAAAAAGAAAGAACAGAGGACTTGGAAGCTGCGAGGGAGAAGCAGAAAGGGAAAAGAACAAAAAAAGGCCAAAGACAAATTCTACTTACTTAGAATTTTTCCTATTCAAGCTAGTATTCAAGGAAGAAAGGGACATCAAGGGATATGAACATATGGTATATGTAAATAGGGCAATAACTCTTAAAGATGATAGTCAGAGGCATCCTTGAAAATATCACTGAAGAGACAACTAGGTAGCACAGTAGATAAAGCACCAGCCCTGGAGTCAGGAGGACCTGAGTTCAAATCCAGCCTCAGACACCTAATAATTGCCTAGCTTTGTGACCTTGGGCAAGTCACTTAACCTACTGCCTTAAATTAAAAAAATTAAAAAGAAAAAAAAAAGAAAATATCACTGAAAGACAGCTCTCAAAATTCTGGTACCAAGGAAAGCCTGGTAGTAACACCTGCCCCTGTACATGACCCAATGACTATAATTTGATATCTGTGCAAGAAGTTGTAATCTCCTGTTTTTGTTTTATATGTCCCATAGTTTGAGTTATTTCCATACTATGGTATGCTCTCACTATCTATAAAAGTAGATAAAGGAATAGATGTTGGAGATAATCCTGAAAATCTTGTAGAAGTTGCTATTTCAGGATACACAGTAGCCCCATAGATTGCTAGTTGATGTTTCCTGATCATTCTGCCCAAGTTGAAAATAAAAGAACTCCAGAAAGTCTTATGTAATAAGAGATTCGATCAATGAGAACCCATATCTTGGACTACATTAAGACTATGCACAGTATTCTCTTCCTGGTTCTATTCCAGTACAAAAATTGAGACTTGGTGGAAGGCATGAATCACTAGGGTTTAGGGAAGAATTGTTTAATGAGAAAGAGTTTTCTAGTTGCTAAAGAGTAGGATGAACTGATGGTTCAGAAGTCCCTGAGTTGGGGTTGGCCTCATTAAAAGAAAGAGTCAATCTGCCCTTCTGCTGTGTTTTTCTTTCTTGGAAGTAATGGAAGCAATACTTAATTTCCTCCCTTCCTACTTTGCTGTTGGGTAAGAAAAGATTCAAATTATGTCCATCTCCAACTCTTTTACCTTCTCCTCAACAATAATTTTTTTTTTGTTGCACTTCTTCATGTTAAATAATTTATCCCATTCTAGCTCTCCCTTCTTTCTGCATCCAATGTACTTCTCTTTCTTATCCCTTAATTATTTTTGTCATTCCCTGAAATTCACCAATTCACCTTATAGTTATATCCTCTGTCTATATACATACATACATATATATATATATATATATATATATATATATATATATATATATTCCTTCTAGCTAGCTTTTAGCATAATTTTCAGATAATATGTAGGGATGTAAAGAATTTAATTCCACTGAATCCCCTATGTTTTATTTTTCCTTTTTAGCTAATATTGGAGACAAATTTTTTTAATAAATTCAGTTTTCTCCTTGTGAAAACTTAAACTCTTTCTAGTTCAATGAAAGATCATTCCCCCCCAAAAAATTTATGCTTAATTTTGCCTTTAGGTGAGTCTTGCATATACTTCTAGTTCCTTTGTCTTCCAGAATATCATATTACATTATTTCTGATTCTTTAGTGCTGCTATTAAGTTCTCTGCATTTCTGATTATGTCTCCCCAATATTAAAATTATTTCTGTCTGGCCACTTGTAATATTTCTTCCTTAACTTGATAGTTCTTTAATTTAGTTATAATGTTTCTTAGAATTTTTATTTTTGGATATTTTGGGGACCAGAGAATTCTTTCACTATCTATTTTTCCCTCTGGTTCCAGGATGTCAGGGCAGTTTTCCTTGATAATTTCTTGAAAATGTTTGAGTCTTCCTTTTTACTATAACTTTCTTTTTTTATGGAGATGTATTTATTTATTTAATATTTATGCTCATTTTGTACAATAATTTTTTTACATTAATAAAATATTCTTCTTTAAGAGTAAATGAAATACCCCCCCCATAAATATAGACTCGCTTGAGCAATAAAGTTGAAGGGGAGAGAAAAAAAATTAAAATTAAAAAAAATAATAGTAATAATTGTAGGTATGGCCAGGTTGCGCAATGGTTGGAGCACCAGCCCTGGAGCCATGAGCACCTGAGCCCACATCCGGCCCCATACACCCAACAATCACCCAGCTGTGCTACTATAACTTTCAATGATTCTGAGATTCTCTCCTGAATTTACATTGCAGATCACTTGCTTTTCCATGAGGTATTTTACAATGTCTTCTATTTTTTTCAGTCTTAGGAATTTGCTTTAACATTGTATCATAGGATCATTAGTTTCTACTTGCCCAATTCTATCATTTAAAGAGTTGTTTTTCACCTAGTATTTTTGCTGTTCTGCTTTTCTAGGATTTGTTTTGGGACACTATTTTATGCTTAAGTGAAGGTAAATATGGAAGAGTTATAATGATTTACTGCTGATTCTGCCATCTTAGTTCTGGGTGTGAAAGCCCTGCTATTATAATAATGAAAAGCTGACTTCAAATGAATTGTAGATGCCTTGGACTTATAAATTAAAAAAAAATTACCAAGGCATTGGGCATTATATACTTGATATAAAAAAAATCAATCCATAAGAAAGTATGCCTCCAGCAAAATAGCTCTTGGTTTTCTGAATAATAGTGATTTTATTCAAAGGGGGAAAAAGATAACAAACAGCACACAAGTGGACAAGTGAGCTCAGTCCATTACAGTGACTCAGTCATGATCTAATAGACAGTATTTAAAAGACATACAGATCACTTGGATACCAGTTAATGGCTCATTAGGAAAGATGGTTCATTGGATTGAACTAAAGTTATTAAGTCCCTCCCCATTCACCTCACAAAGCAGTAGGGAGTGACTTAGGTCCTGAGGAGCTTCTACTTGTAATGATGTTAACATCTTAAGATGAATGAACATGTGTTTAAAAATCAAAACAAAAAGAAGGGTAATTGAATTTTTTTGATTTTGAAATATCTTTTATTGGAAGAAAACAAGTAAGAAGAAATAGCAACAAAGAGAAATTTATTAGTGTTTTAAATATACTATATTTAGTTTTCTCCATTCGTCTCTGTTTCACAGATCAATAGCACAAGAAGTTCTGTTTGTTTCAACTTTCAAGTGTTTGAAACCATATTTGTTAGAGTCTCTCTGACTGAGAAAACTTTCATATAATACAGAAGCTCCTATTTCTATCTATTTAGCAGATCAGGTATCTTACCTAAGGAGATCTAATGGTATTGTGTTTCCTGATCTATTTCTCTAATTCCAAATTGAAATTTTGGAATACATAAGTTAACAAAGCTGAAAGTGTCAATACTACTAGCATTTTCATATAGCTCTGGAGCAACAAGCAGAAATGAATTTATCCTGACATAGCTGCTAGAGGGCAGTATGTGTTTTGTAGGGTTGAGCTTGTGTTAATGAAACTATGAGTTCTTTACACAGAGATTGAGGGATAAAGTCTAATTTAGATGAAGAAAAAGAGGAAGTGGAGAATTATTTTTCAAAACCCCCTTAATAATTTTTAAAAATTATGGAAAAAAAGATATTGTTTCTAATGGAATTATGTCCAACTGATTTTTTGAGTTACCAATAGACTGAAAACCAAATTCAAATTTGTCTGTTTAAGAGCAAGGGTGACTCTTTTAATCTTCTAGAAAGAGGTGACTTTTTTATTTGCAGATTCATTGGCAAGCATATCTCTAGTCTCTTTCATTTTTCCTTTGAGGCTTTGATGTGACTGTGTTGCATCATTGTCGTCTGAGTTTGAGTCTTCATCTTCACTGTCACCATAGTAGCTTTTTGTGGTTGGGTTCTTTTTTCCCAGCCTATTTCTTTTTGAACTTCATGCTAAATTTGAATTCTATCCCTGGGACTAGGTCAGGAGTAGGATTTTTGCATTGCTGTTTTCAGAACTCGGAAGTTTGGCAGTTTTCATTGCTTCCAAGATGGTGTTTTCTTGGAAAAGTGTGATCACTTCACTCCTGGCATGTGCTCTGGTCTTTACCCTAGAAGAAACCCTGATCCTTAAAATCTCAAGTGTTATTGATCCTCAGGGCTCCCGCTCCCTTGGCCTGCAAGTACTTCTCTCTGTCTTTAGACTGTGACCTGGAAGGTTTTATAGGCAGTGGAGTTACAAAATGGTGTCTTGTTCCAGGGCCAACATGGTGATCTTTTGTAATCTCTTTCTAACTAGTTGCCCAATCTCCTCATCTCTGACTTGAGAATCCTCAAAGCTCCTCCTACTGATGCTGTCTCCAAAGCCTACAGCTGGTATTGCTTTTAAGTAGACTCCAGACCAGTTCTCACTTCGGACTTCTCCTTTTGACCTTCAGACTTGGATAGGAAAAAAATGTCTCACCCCAGCCTTTTCTTGTTTACATTGCTCTAGAATTTGATTTGACACATTATTTTAAAGTTTTCCAGAGGGGAATGGTCCTGGAGCTCAACTGTTGTGCTCTTTTAAATCCTACCATCTTGTCTTTGATCCAGAAGAAGAATCTGAACCATTATTCTAAATGCTCTTATTGGTTCTCATTCTTCTCAGTTTTATTAAATACTAACTTTTCATCCTTATAAACAACAGTTCAGAAGTCTATGGAGAGGGGCGGCTAGGTGGTGCAATGGATAGAGCACCGGCCCTGAAGTCAGGAGTACCTGAGTTCAAATCTGGCCTCAGACACTTAATAATGACCTAGCTGTGTGGCCTTGGGGAAGCTACTTAACCCCGTTTGCCTTGCAAGAACCTAAAAAAAAAGTCTATGGAGAGACCAGATGCTTTATAGTGTTGTAAATATAGCCTTGGAATTTTACATTTTACAGAGAATGAGTTCAATATTGCATAGTCTGAAGTTCTCAAATACTATCCAGAGCCTTGGGATCTAGGTTGATAATATGGCAAAGGAAGTAGAAAATCCAGGATGGGTGAGGCAGGTTACTTCCTTTTAATGATGTGAACAACAGATTTATCGTAAGACTAGAGGAACTAATTCCTTCTTTCTTTCTCTTAGGATCCAAAAAATAATGGATGTGTACTTGTTGGATTCAGTAGAAGGACTAGACTTTTGTCTTGAGTTCATTAAGACTTTCATTTTGAGAGAAAGAATCCCCAGACCAAAAGAAGAAGTAACCAATTAGTCATTATGTTATAAATGCTTAGAATATAGTAGGAATTTAATAATTGTTATTGATTAATTGATTGTTGTTTTAATTATTTTTCAATCATATTCAAGTTTTTGAGACTCCTTTCAGGTTTTCTTGGCAAAAATACTGGAGTCATTTACCATTTCCTTTTCCAACTTGTTTTGCAAGTAAGGAAACTGAGACAAAGTTAAGACACTTGTCTAGGGTCATTTAGCTAATATGTTTCTAAGACTAGATTCAAACTCAGCAAGATGAGTCTTTCTGCCACCCAGTTGCCCTCTTGATTAATTAAAAATATCTACATATTTTTTAAAAAATGTGTAATAAGCATCAAATAAGCATTTAATTCCTTTTTGTTTTTATTTAAAGTTAATTTTATAATAAATCGATTTTACAATAAATCATTTTACCAAAAGACACAAAAGAGTCCATTTCCTGGCTCTGCTTTTGACTCTCTGGTCTTCCTTGCACGCAGAGGCTGTTTCTTTTCCCTTGTATCCTCAATGCACAGCACATGGCAAATGCTTAATGAATTCTTGCTGATTGGCTTACTGAAAAGCTACACCACTTGGCAAGAGTAGGTACTATGCTCTATGTGGTTGAGGGGTTCAAATATTGAAGAAGGCATTTTTTAATATAGGAAAATTATCAGATTAATGACAGACAGGTACTTTTTCTAGTTATGGTTTCTAAAGGATGAGAGTATTAAAATAGAGATGTTCTATTTTCTCTCTTATTTTTCAAACTGGTGAGGAAAGAAGTTGATTAAGTAAGGAAGAAGAGGGATGACCTTAGATTCTTTCCACAATAGTTAATGCTCCCAGAATAGAGCTATTCAATTCAAGACCCCTCTTGTTAGCCATGGAATGGAATGTATAGTTTTGCAAGAGTTGTTTTTGCTGTTGGTTTGTTTCATGGTATCCGAATCTCTGTGACCCCCATTTGGAGTTTTCTTGACAAATTTACTAGAAGGAGAGGCTTAGTATATATTGACAGCTGGTCTTAAAGTCAAGAAGACAAGTTCAAGTAACTTCTAAAGTATGGACTAGCATGTGACTCTGGACAGGTCATTTATCCTCTAACAGAATCCAGGAAATTCTTTAAGACAATTAATTATGGTTTAGTTGGTATGAGATGGTATGAGTTTCCCACATGGGAGTTCCACAGTCTGTTAAATTGAGGGTGCTGTCTAATGTGATGGCAGAAAGGTTAATTTGTAGAAGTATGTTGAAAAGCAAGGAAAGGATCTTTTGTTTACTTATCCATCTGTAATTGGTTTTCGACTACAATTAGCTAATACTAGTGCCTTAGATATTTTGTAGAGAAAGCAAAGCAACCTTTGTCATGGTAGTATTATAGGGTGTAGTGGCTTTAGGAATTTCTAAGCTATTGGGGAGTCATGGAACTCTTTTTTAACAACTTAAATTGATTAATTTATTTTTCATTTACATGCAAAGATAGTTTTCAACATTCATCCTTTCACAAGTTTTTGAGTTTCACATCTTTCTACCACTCACCCTTCCCTTTCCCTTCCCCATGGCAGCAAAACAATCTGATAAAGGTTATATATGCCTAATCATATTTAACATATTTCCATATTAATTATGTTGTAAAAGGAAAATTAGAACTAAGGAGGAAAAAAATCATGAGGAAAGAAAGAAAAAACAAAAGCAGTTTTACAAAGTGAACATAATATGTTTTGATCTGTCTTCAAAATCCATGTGATTTTTTACTGGATGTGGATGGCAGTTACTTTAACAGATTTCTCAGGATTGTCCTGAATCACTGAAAGGTTGAAAGGCATTGCATCCATCATAACTGATCATTGCACAATATTGCTGTTAATATGTTTTTGCTTACTTCACTCAGCCTCAGTTCAAGTCAAATCTGAAACCTATGGTTCCCTTCTTAGAATAATATATTGAAAAACCTAAATAAAACTATATGAGATTATAAAGGAAAGCATGAGATTGAAATATAGTTATCAAAATATTTTATAAAACAAGTTTACGTAATCCAGGTTAAGAAGCCCTGGACTAGAGGATTTACCTTTGTGAAAGGATGACGTGAATTCAGATTCTGTGACGACACTGATCATGTAACTCTAGTTACTCTCTCTCCCTCTCTCTCTGCTCTCATATGGACAAAGGATTAATTTTTATCTCATCAGGGAAGGCTCTTAATTTGACACATCCTGGTACTTGTGAGGAGATGAACTAGGAAAGAGGATCATTGTCTCTCTCAAAACACAGATACAATCAGATCATGGGTACATCTGAGAGCCGGGTAACCTGGGTCAATGATTAAAATTATTTTTGAGTCCACAGTGGAATGAGAGGGAATCAATGATTCAAAAAGAGATGCCTCAATAAGTTAACCAATTAATCAGCATTTTTAAATCAACTATTTATTATGTGCAAGATACTGAGCTAGTCTCTGGAGATGCAGACAAAAATGAAACAATTCTTGCCATTACTAAGCTTACATATGAAGTTCTCATTCTTCTTGCTAAGTTTGGTATAACTCTATCTGCATTAGGCATATATCAAAATTACTCAGTGGTGCAGAAGACTTCCAGGTATTTGACAAGGAGAAGCAGTGTCAAACTCTAACTGAAAAAAGGATCAACAATCAAGGTGTTGACTTAGAAAACCACATAACTTTATGTTCTAATGTCTTTTTATTTATTTTCTTTAAGTATTTCCCTATTAGTTTTTTTTTTTTTTTGCTTTTGTAGTTTTTTTGAAAGGCAATAGAGTTAAGTCCCTATTAGATTTTTAATCTCATTCAGGACATTGTTTAATACCTCTGGCTTTGAGGATCATTTGATTGGTTTCTCATCTTTTATGCATTCCCTAGAAATTCAACTCTATACTGTCCTCTCTTGAATCCCTATTTCCCTTAATATATTGTAAATTGCTTGCAGCCAAGCCTCAACTTTGTGTCATTCTTGCCATCTGTTGTTTCTGCTTCTATACACTTAATCAAAGTAGAGGAAATCATGCAACCATTCTGACTGGATCCAATATAAATTTATGTTAACAATCTCAACTGGACACGTGAGGTAAAACTACTTATACTTCTCCAATCAATTCACTACCCTACTTTCTACAGAGACTCTTTGAAACCTTTTCATCCCCGCTCAAGTTGCCCTTGGCTCCACCTTCTTCCCCCCAACCCTGTTAGCTGGAGGGCCATATTTCATATTTTATAGAAAAAGTTGAGGTCATTTGTTATGAACTTCCTCTTCTCTTCCTCATTTCCTATCATTCAGTTGACTTCTGTTACTTTCTCTTCTTTCACTACTGTGTCAGTTGGTGAAATAAGCTTGTTCCTCACCAAGGTTAAGCCTTCTGCCAATTGGTTCATTTGAACTCCATCTAGTCTCCTATGATTTTCCCCTTTTTCTCATTACTGTTCTTTCATTTATTTTCAATTTTTCCTTGTATATTGGCTTACACTACTTATACATGTCTAGAGATATACCCATTTCTCCCACTTTGGGGGAAAAACCTTTACTTGATCTCTACATTCTCCTATCATGCTATAACGTTTTGGCCCTCTCTAGCTAAACTTCTCTAAAAGACCATCTACAACATATTCCTCCACTTTTTCTTCTCTTCTAACCTCTTTTCATAACCTTTTCCAATCTAGTTATTATTCCACCAAAACTGGTCTCTCCAAAGTTATTCACTTTCATTGACTTCTCTGTATCTTCCAGCACTGGTGATTCCTTTCTCTTCCTTGCTACTGTCTAAGTTTTTAGGATTCTGCTAAGGATATCTTAGTTTAGTTGTTCTCTACGCAGTGAATATTAAACTGCAGTCTGAGAACTTAAAAGTTAGAGATCTGGGAGTCATCTACAAACAGGTGATGGTTGAAGTTGTGGGATTGGTTGAAAACAGAAAAGTGAGAATGTGAAGACAGGAGACAGATAATAACTTGGGAAGTATGAACATTAAAGAATGGTCTTAGACACCAAGAATGAGATAGGGAATTACAGGGAGATAATAAGGAGAGAGTATGCAGGAAGAAGGGATAAAATATTAACTTATTTTAGCATGACTTATGGGACCACTTCCCCAACTCACACTAACACCAGAATATTAAGTCCCAGAAGGTGACAACATTTTTTCTTCAGTATTCTAGGGGTTTCTAGCATTGCTGCTCACAAAATCCCATGCAGTGTGCCTATCAGTATCAATCAACTATTGATATCAATTGACTTATAAGAGGATATTCTGTTATAAGATAGAGTAAGCACAGAAGCTTCTAACTAATCCTCTCAAACCAAAGGTGTGCTCTCCCTGTCCTTATAAGGTTCCCAGGGAGAGTTCATTGAAAATTAGAAAGCACATGTAGTCAAGGTTTCATCTAACAACTTCTAGTGGTTTGAAATCCGTTTCTCCCTTCTTGGACACCTGATGGAGGTCCCCCTAGGCATAATTCTCTATTTGGTTCTGTGGGTTAATGTAGTTTCCCTTAAGAGTACCAAAGATCTCCAGTTTTCCTTGGTAGGTATCAGCTTCAAATGCAAACACTTCTGTGAATCTTTGTTGCTCTTGTAAATTTTGTTCCATTACTTAGTGATTCTAGATCCTTTGTCCTTACAAAATCCCACTCACATTTCTCCTGACCTGCTACTTGAATGACTGAAGTCTTGAACTGCCCTTTTATTTCAGCCAAAGGTACAAGGTATAATTGGTTCTCTTTAACCAATCACTAAAGAGTTCCTGCATGGTGTTACCTACTTTCATCCAAAAGATTTTACTCCTAGTTTATTCCTTTGATTGATTGATGCTGGGCTTTGCTACGTGTGTGTGTGTTAATTACGATTGCAGCAGAAACCCCTTCCTTTTGCTGCTGTCCTATGAACAACCAATGAACATCTGTTAGTTCTTTTTCTCCTTGATCTCTCTGTCACGCTTAAAACTACTGACCTCCCCTTATCCTAGATGATTTCTCCTTTTTTGACCTCATAGATGCTACACTTTCCTTGCTTTCCGTTTCTTTTTTCTCTAATTTTAAGTTCTAGTCAATAACGTGAATTTTTAAAATATTCATTTATTTTTATTTTGAATTCCACATTCCTTCCCTTCCTTCTTGTCTTTTGCACTTCCTTGAGAAGGCAAGCAAGCAATTTTATATAGATTATACATGTCCAGTCATACAATAGCCATGTTGCAAAAGAAAACAAAGATAAAAACCCAAAGAAAAATAAAGTTAAAAGAAAAGAATACTCTGATCTGCATACAGACTCCATCAATTTTTTCCTCTGAAGGTGGATTGAATTTTTTTGACCTAAGTCCTTCAGAATTGTCTTGGATCACTGTATTACTGAGAATAGCTAAGTCAATCATAGTTGATCATCACAGAGTATTATTGTTACTGTGTACTGTTCTCCAAGTTCTGCTCACTTCCTTTGCATCAGGTCATAAATCTTCTCAGGTTTTTTTCTGAAACCATCTTGCCCATTATTTCTTTTTTTTAATTTTGAACTTTTTACAATTTCCCCCCAATCTTGCTTCCCTCCTACCACCCCCAGAGAAGGCAGTCTATTAGTCTTTACATTGTTTCCATGGTATACAATGATCTAAGTTGAATGTGATGAGAGAGCAATCATATCCATAAGGAAGAACAATAAAGTATTATGCCTGATTTGTCGCACCAATGGAATGAGCAACTCCATCAAGTTGGTCATCACCCCCATGTTGCTGCTAGGGTGCACGATGTTCCTCTGGTTCTGCTCATCTCACTCAGCATCATTTCATGCAAATCTTTCTGGACTTCCCTGAATTCCCATCCACCCCTGGGTTCTAATAGAACAATAGTGTTCTATCACATACATATACCACATTTTGTTGTCATTCCCCAATTGAAGGACATTTACTTAATTTCCAATGCTTTGCCACCACGAACAGAACTGCTATAAATATTTTTGTACAAGTGAGTTTTTATACATTACTAAAATATTCTTGTTTAAGAATAAGCGTAATACTCCCTCCCCCCAAAAAATATAGACCCTCATAAGAAATGAAGTAAGGGAAAGAGAAAAAAAATGTAGTTCAGTCTGTGTTCTGATACCATCAACTCTGTATCAGGTGGATCACATTCTTTATCATAAGTCCATTATAAAAGTTACTTACATATTTTTCCACTGTTGCAGTTGCTGATTGAAATTCCCTCCATCCATTCCTCTCCACTACCATATATTATATTTTCTCTCTCCTTTAACTCTGTCCCTCTTCTAAAATGTGCTGTAGGGTAGCCGAGTGGCGCAGCAGACTGATCAATGGCCCTGGGGCCAAGAGACCCTAAGCCCGCATACCACCCCTGAGACCCAGCAACCGCCTGGCCCTGTGATCCAGGACAGGCCACTCAATCCCAGCCTCTTGCAAGAAGTAAAAAAGAAAATGTGCTATATCTGACAATTCTCTCCTATGATCTACCTTTTCCTCTATCAACTACATCCCCCCCTTCCCCCGTCCCCCTTCTCTCCTTTTTTACTCTAGCTGTCTATACCCTATTGAGTGTGTATGCTGTTTCCTCTCTGAGCCATTTCTAATGAGAATGAAGGTTCCCTCATTCCCCCTTGCCTTCCCCCCTTCCATATCATTGCAAAAGCTCACTGTAAATATCTATCTATCTATCTATCTATCTATCTATCTATCTATCTATCTATATGAAATATCTTAGCCTATTCCACCTCTCCTTTCTCTTACTCCCAGTGCATTTGCCTTTCACCTATTGACTCCCTTTTTACAATATATTATATCTTCAAATTCAACTCTATCTGGCACTTCATCTATAAAAGCTCCTTCTATCTGCTCTATTAAATGAGAAGTTTCATATGAGTATTATCAGTAGCATTTTTCTATTCAGGAATGCATGCAGTTCATCATCATTAAGTCCCTCATATTTTATCTTTCCCCTCCACTCTCTATGCTTCACCTTAGTCCTATATTTGAAGGGCAAACTTTCTGTTCAGCTCTGGTAGTTTCAAAAGGAACATTTGAAATTCCCCTGTTTCAGTGAAAGTCCATCTTTCCCCCTGGAAAAGGATGTTCAGTTTTGCTGGGCAGTTGATTCTCAGTTGCATTCCAAGCTCTTTTGCCTTCTGGAATATTATATTCCAAGCCATGAATCCTTAATGTAGTTGCTGCTTAGTCCTGTGTGATCCTGACTTCAGCTTCATGATATTTGAATTGTGTTTTGGCTGCTTGTAATATTTTTTCTTTGACTTGGGAGTTCTGGAATTTGGCAATAATATTCCTGGGGGTTTTTTTGGATCTCTTTCTGGGAGAGATTGGTGGATTCTCTCAATTTCTATTTTGCCCCTTGCTGCTAGGATATCATGTCACTTTTCCTGTAGGATTTCTTGTAAAATGAGGTCAAAGCACTTTTCCTGATCATGACTTTCAGGTATCCCAATAATTTTTAAATCATCTTTCCTGAATCTGTTTTCCAGATCAGTTGTTTTTTCAGTGAGAAGTTTCACATTTACTTCTAATTTTTCATTCTTTTAATGTTGATGTATTGTGTCCTGACTTCTTGTAAAGTCAGCAGCTTCCTTTAGCTCCATTCTGCATCTGGAGGATTTATTTTCATCAGAGAACTTTCTTATCTCCTTTTCCATCTGGTGAATTCTCTTTTTTTAAAAGCATTCTTCTCCTCAATGACTTTTTGAACTGTTTTGTTCATTTGATCTATGCTGGTTTGTAACGTGTTATTTTCTTCAACATTGTTTTGGATTTCCTTGACTAAGCTGCTGACTTCTTTTTCATGTTTTTCCTGCATTTCTCTCATTTCTTTTTCCCAATTTTTCTTCTGTCTCCCTTACTTGATTTTCAAAATCTTTTTTGAGCTCTGTTATAGCCTGAGCCCACCTTCTGTTTTTCTTGGAATCTTTAGATGCAGGAGCTTTTACTTCCTCATCTTCAGATTGAGTATTTTGATCCTTCTTGGGATCATAGACAAAGAATTTCTTAATGGTGTTCCTCTTTTTTCCTCTGTTTACTCATTTCCCCAGCTTGTGCCTGGTTTTGGGGTGCTTCCTGAGTTTTTGAGTATTATTGGGATAGCCGCATTGAGGAATTTTTTGGGACACCCCACTGGGACCTTTATTCCTCCAAGGTCTTATGTTCTCTTGCCTGTGCTTTGACATGTAGATGACCACAGGCACTCCCTTCTGCCCTGGAGCTGTGAGGAGGATTCCTGCTATCTTAGTATGGAAGGCCAAACTGTAATCTGGATCTGAGTGTGGGCAAATAGCAGAGTCCTGCCCCAGGGAGAACAGAGAGATTTATACAGTCTCCCCAGGCCCCCTTACCATCTGTGGGTTGTGCTCTGGAGGTGCAGGTTGGTTTCCCCAGATTCCTGCTCCAGGTTCTCACCACAGGGGGGCTCTGAGGCCGGTGCTCCTCACTCCACACTCATTATGGTGCAGCAGATTTCTCTCACCTCCCCTTCAAGCTGTTCCCAGTGATCCCCAGGCTGGACTGGTCTGGGCCACTCTGAGCTGTGGCTGGGGCTGTTTTTTAACCCTGGGTCGTGGTGAAACACATCTTTCCATGGAGCTTCTAAGTGATCTTGGACTGGAAAAAATGTATCACTTAGTCTTTCTGTGGGTTCTGCCCCTCTAAATTTTGGCTAGAGTCATCATTTGATGGCTTTTGGAGTTTATTGGAGAATGAGCTTCTAGGAAATGCTGTCTTCATGCTGCCATCTTGGCTCTAACCCCCCTTGCCCATTATTTCTTATAACACAAGAGTATACCTTAACTTTAACTTGTTCAGGCCATTCTCCAGCTGATAGACATTCCTTCAATTTTTATCTTAAAGTGAGATGCTATAAATAATTGTGTACATTTAGGTCCTTTTCCTTTCTGTTTGACCTCTTTGGGATAAGGACTTAGTGATGGTATTGCTAATTAAAAGCACAGTGTGATAGCCTTTTAGGAATAGTTCCAAAGTGCTCTCTAGAATGGTTGGGTCAATTCACAATTCCACCAACAGTGAATTAGTGTCCCAATTTTTCACATCTAATCCGATATTTGTCATTTTCTTTTTTTGTTTTATTAATTAATCTAATGGATACGAAGTGGTACCTCAGAGTTGTTTGAATATGCATTTTCTTAATAGTTATTTATAACATTTTTATGATTATAAATAGCTTTGATTTCTTTTTTGAAAGCTGTTCATATCTTTTGACTTTATCAATTGGGGAATGACTCATATTCTTATAAATTTGACTCAACTTTCTATATATTTCAGAAATGAGGTCTTTATTAGAGAACTTGATGCAAATATTTTCCTTAAGTTTCCTGCTTTCCTTCTAATCTTGCCAGCATTGGATTTTTTGTACAAAACCTTTCTAATTTAATGTAATCAAAATGATCCATTTTACTTTTCAAAATACTTTTTTTTATCTTTTGTATGGGTTTAAACTATTTTCTTATTTATAGATCTGTTAGATGAACTTTTTCAAGCTCCTTGAATTTGCTTATGATAATCCTCTTTATATCAAAATCATGTACCCACTTTGATATTATTTTTCTAACAAACTCTACTCAATCTCCTTCAGTCTTCTTTAGATAACACTTTAATGTGGAAGTTCCTTAAGTTCCTGGTCTCAGCTTTTAGAGAGAGAGAGAGAGAGAGAGAGAGAGAGAGAGAGAGATGGAAAAACAGAGTCACAGAGCAAGAGAAAGGGAGAGTGAGAGCCAGAGGCAGAGATTATTACCTAGAGCCGAAAATTAAGAGGAAGACTTTTCCCAGATTAGATAGATCAGAAAAAAACAAAGTTGGACAATTTGAAGATACATAAATGCAAGCAGATGCTTCTTTAGCAAGGTCCTAAAGAAGGATTTACAGAATCACAGAATTATATTTTTGGAGAGTTAAAAGGAATCTTAAAACCCATTTAGAGTAATTTGCACACAAAAGAAGTACTTTATCTGAGTATGTCTAGGGAGAAGAATACTAGAAGAAAAAATACAACATAAGAAATGTCAAAGAGATAGTAAAACATGCAAGTTGTATTGATGGGCAATACAATAACAAGGGGGCAGATGGACGATGGACATAGGTCAGATCTTCTGGGAATCTCACATAGAATTGAATTTCCCAAACATGTTAAAATATAGTGGGTTTTTATAGGATTCTCATCTGGGTCAAGTAGGAATTGGCATTAGTAAGGAAGTAGAAGGGAGAAGGGAATCAGGGACCTGCTGTTCAGGTCAAGGTTTGAGAGCTGATACTTATTCATACTGGATAGGGGGAGGGGGAACATTTAGGGAACTGGTGGCTATTTGAATATTAATATATTCAAACTCCCTGAAGAGGGCAAATGGGCAATCTGTAATTACTGAAAGCCTAATTTTGACAGGGTGATTTAGGGAATTTGAACCTCTCTGGTGGTTTTATTTTTTTTTAGTGAGTATGAGGCTAGTCAAGATTTTATAGAGGGGAGTACTGTGGTAGGATTTCCTAACATTTTATAGAAGAGATGAGGAACCAAAAAACTGAGAGAAATCAGATTGTAGAATGTCAGTTATATTTGGTAGCCAATGGGAATCAAAAAATGGTTTTTGAGCATATGCATGATGTAGAATTGTAAGCCGAGAAGTTGTCTGGTAGCAGATGAATTGAAGTAAGGAGAAAGGGAATTAAGGAAAATCAGTGATGAGGCTTTATTCACAAAATTACTCAATCTCAGCATTGGAAAGGAACTCAAAAGTCATCTAGTTCTCAAAAATAATTATCTCTGTATAGCATCCTAAATTTTAGAGTTAGAAGGCAATTTCAAAACATCGAACCTAACTTCTTTGCTTTATAATTGAAGGAATTAGAGCTTAGAAAGGTTGAATAGCCTGCCCAAGATCTCACAGCTAATAAAATGAGGCAGGATTTGAACCTGTTTCTAATTTCCAAGTTCAGCACTATATTCTCTACATCATGGACTCTTTAAAAATAGAATTTATTTTTACACAGCTTAAATATCCACATTCATCTCCCCTTCAGTGCTATAGTAAGGGGTTTTTTAAAAAGAAAAAGGTAGAAAATCAATGGAACTGATCAATACTTTTTAAAAAATTGATATTGTATGAAACACTCCACACCCACCATGCCCTCCCCTCATTTCTTTAAGGAAGCAACAATAGAAGGGAGGTATTATTATATCTATTTGGGGGGACAAAGCTTCTTTATTATTTCAGAACATTCATCCTTGTTTTGTAATTATTTCCATTTACTTTGATTTAATAATTATGTACCTTGTTTTCTTGGCTATACTCATTATATTTTGCAGCATCTCATGTAGATTTTTTTCATAATTTGTTGTCTTGATCACATTCATCATTTATTACACCACAGTAAATATTCCATTACATTCAGGTGTCATGATTTGTTCATTCCCCTACTGGTGGCTATCTAATTTATTCCTAATTCCTTGCTATTACAAAAATGTTGCTGTAAATATTTTGCATATATTGACTTAGTTCTATTAATATTTACTCCAATTCAACTCTGCACTATCCTATAATCTTGAATCATTATCCCAAATCATATTTATTTCCACAATATGCATCTTCCACTCCTACTCACATTCTATTAAAAGGAATTAAAGCAAATCACACAATCATTCTGACTAGGTCCACCACCAAGTTAAGCTCAATAAACTCAATTGAACTCTCACTGTAGGCAAACTATCCTTATATCCCTCCTTAATTAGTTATTTGTCCCTCTTTTGATGGAGGCTGTTTTCAAATCCTGTCTTCTTTCCTCAAGACTCTCACGATACATCTTACCTTCTCAGCTGATGACCATATTTTATAATTTACCAAGTATTGGAAGCCATTGGATGTGAGTGCCTTTCTTTTTCCTTCTCTATCTCTCAAAAGTCCTATACACTCTCCCATTCATTCATTCATCCTTTTTTGTTAATTTCCCTTGAAGATGTAATCCTCACTAAGACCAACATGAATCTTTTCAACGTCTTTAGCGAATCTCTCACATGACCGTTACTCTTTGCTTTTAATCTTCATTATCTTCCTATCTTCACCTCTCTTCTAACTACTAATACAACCATCTTCCTCATCTGTAACCCCCTCCTCCTAAAAATACACATCAAATAATTCTTACTGGAACCAGTCATGCCCTCAAAAGATCCCATAATTCTACTTTACAAGAATTATAGTTAATTCTTTACTCTCCTTTACCTCTTTTATGAAAAATGATTTTCCCCTAAAAAAGTAAGACCATATTACTATCTTATTTAGCAAACTCCAAAACTTTATTTCTTCTAAAATCAAATATGAACTCTTGTATTTGTTGATTTAACGTTCACCACAGCCTGGTCTCTTCTAGTTTTCCTAAACTCAAGGTATCCTTTATCTAGAAGGAACAAATCAAGAAACAAACTCCAAAGTATCAGGGGCTGAGGACATAAAGACAAAGAATAAAGTTATCTCTGCTCTTCTACGGGGATGCTAGCCCTATTCTCCCTTATCCCTGATTTCCTTCCAGACAGTACATGGAACAACTTCTGCAGAAGGTTTTCCTTGATTTTCCTAGCTACTACTGCCCTCTTTTCTTGATATCTATCCTTGAAGAAGATCATGCTATCAGGGCGGTGATACCATGATGTGCATGTAAATTGAATTTGAGTTTGGGGTGCTGGACTAAATCACCAGTCTTACTTTCTCCTCTGGGACCATCTGGATCCATTGGCCAGATATGAATCAAGATAATTGAAGATGGCCTTGGATATGAAGCAATTAAAGTTAAGAAACATAGCTAACCAAGGTCCCACAGCTAGTAAGAGTTCAGTGGCTGAGAGAGATTTGAATTCAGGTCCTCCTGACTCTAGGACTGATGCTCCATCCCTTGTGCCACCCAGCTGTCCCTTTTCTCTATGGCTATTGCATATATTACATATGTATCTTGTATGTACCTGTGCATGTGCATATTATCTTTCTCATTAAAATGTGAACCCATTGAGGGCAGGAGATAGTTTTTTAAATTAATTTCTTTGTTTTATATTTGCAGATTGTAGTGTAAAATCTGGCACATAATAAATGATTGAGCTATACTTTTGCATTTAAACCACTTACTTTGTCCAAATCTGTCTTTTTTGTTTTTTAACATATTAGTCATGTACTTCACTTTTCTTCATGCTTTGTAAGGTTCAGTATAACTGATCTTTTCTTTTCTCTAATACACAATACTCTATCTTTGAACTTGCCTTACAGTTTATCTTACAATATTGGAAATGTATTCCTGCCTTAAAATGTACTACTGTAGGTATTCCTAAGTTTATTAATAATATTTAATTCCTTAGCTTCATCAATAACATTTACATTTTATATGGCATTGTAAGGTTTTCAGATCACTCTACATCTCATTTGTTCCTCAGAACAACCCTGGGAGATAGAGGATATTATTATTTCCAATTTACTCAGTTGATTGAGTCTGACACAGGTTAAGTAATTTGCTCAGGGTCACAGAGCTTGTAAGGGTTTGAAGTAGGATTTAAACTCAAGCCCTGGCTGTAAATTTCATACTTGATTTACTATGCAGCTCTAACATCACTTTGCATCCAAAGTCTTTCCAGTTCTTCCAGGTGTTAAATGCCTAAAAATTACCTTGTATTTCTTTTGTGTTAATTTTGCAGATGTATGTTTCGTCTTTTTCTCCTTCCCAACTTCATATAAACTCCTTGAGGGCTGTTATTATGTTTACTTTTTTGGTTCATCTCTAGACAATTAATTCATGTTTGTTTTAATGAAATAATTGATTGACCTATGATTTCATCCTTACAAAGATACCTGTAGGAAACTAACTGCAAGAAAACTCCTCTATTGATGAAGAGATATAACTTTTCCTCAATTGTATTTTTAGAGAATATCTTGGAGAATGGAGACACTAGGTGACTTGCTAAAGTTCAGCAATCAGTTAGATGCCTGGCCACTGGCCATTCTCACTTGTTCTATAATAAGAAGGAAGGAAGAAAGGAAGGAAGGAAGGAAGGAAGGAAGGAAGGAAGGAAGGAAGGAAGGAAGGAAGGGAGGGAGGGAGGAAGGGAGGAAAGAAAGAATGATGGTTGGGGAGAAAGACGGAGGAAACAAAGGAAAGAAGACGGGAAGAAAGAAGGAGAGAAGGAAGGATGGATGGGTAGACAGGAAGAAGAAAAGGAAGTGAGAAGGGAGGAAAAGAGAAAGAAGCAAGGAAAAAGAACAAAGAAAAGAAGGAAGGAAGTAAGGAAGAAAGGAGGGAGGGAGGGAGGGAGGAAGGAAGGAAGGAAGGAAGGAAGGAAGGAAGGAAGGAAGGAAGGAAGGAAGGAAGAAGGAAGGAAGGAGGAAAAAAATTACTAAGTAATCCTCACAAAAATACTAGAGGTAGGTACCATTATTATCCCTAGTATGCAGTGGAGGCAATTGAGACAATTAGAGGTTAAGTTACTTGCCTAGGGTCACACACCAGTAAATAACTAAGGTTGGATTTCAACTTATGTTCTCCTGATTCCAAGGCCAGTACTCTTATCAACAACATTCCCTGGATGTTTATATACCAAGAGGCAGCTAATAATGCTTGATAATAAATAGTCTAGCAACAGGAAAAAGTATATAGAATTTACACACACACACACACACACACACACACACACACAGATAGGGAGAAAAGGACAAAAAAAAGACAGACATGTGTAGACATATATAGATATATATATATATATGCATTTATAATAAAATTAATTTGATTTACTTTCCAAAGAAAACTAAAAAGCATTCTAATACATAAGAAATCTGATGACAATGAAAAAAACCATTTCAAAAAACATATCCATATAAATACCCCTGACTAAAAAAATATAAAAATTTTACTCTTGCAATACTTCATGATTTAAAATAAATAACACAAATTTCTTTTCTTCTCTGAAAATAACATATGAAATTCTCTAAGAAAGATATCAGTGTTAAAAATAAGGCAGAAATTAACCCTGGTTATAAAAATGAAAGTATACAAACTGTCAGTAATTGAAACATCCTCAGGTCAATTCAATTCAGTAAACATCTATTATGCATGGATTATCTGTAAAAGACTATAGTAGTTGGGGATACGAAACATGAATTTGATTTTGTGATATTTACAGTAAAAGGATATGACTATTTCATATATATGTAAACATACACCTATATGTATATGTACATATACATAATATACTTATATATCAGTAATATAATATAAAACATTGCATGGTAAATTCATTAGAACAAATCTCACCAAATGCCTGGTAAAATTTTATGAATTAAAGTTCTCCACCACCCCTTGTCACTGAGGTAGATAATCAACAGAGGGAGGGTTAGGAAAATTTTCATGGAGGATGTGATGTGTAAATGGGACTGTAGGAATTTTTCAGACAAATCGCTTATCAGAACAGTCCATGTACCGGGAAGAGTGTGAACAAAAGGGGAGATGGAAAAACTTTGTGATGTTCAGGTCCTACCAATCTGTGAAAATCAGTAGCATAAGTGAGAGAAGAAGAAGAGGTAGACTAGCTGTCAAGATCCTTGAAAAACAGGGAAAGGTGTTTGAATATTAATCATTAGGTGATAATGAGCCACAGAAGAAGATTTTTTTTTTTTAAGCAGGAGAAACAAGGTTAATTCTGGGCAGAAAAGTGATGAAGGATAGATTTGAGTAGTGGGAAAAGTAGAAAGGGAGGACAGATATACCTTACGACACTCTAAAAACCCTGTGTTTAAGTCCAATGTGACACCGGTCAAGTCAATTGAACTTCCTATGCCCCAGCTTGTTGCTGATGTCTTTCAAGTACAGAATACTTGTTATCTGCATTTGAAGAGGAAATTTTCACAATAGAATCTGATATCTGGATAAAAAAAGTAAAAGTAGAAAAAAAATCACAATATTGTCCCCTAATTGGCATGTCTAATAACTTTTAAAAAAGAGAACAGATAATAATTTGAAAGGAGCTATTTTTCTTTAATTCTAATTATCATAAATTCCATGAGTGTTTCAAGTGGGGCTGATAATTACCCTTTATTTAAAGGAAGATCATTGTTTCCAATATTGGTTGCTACTATTTCTGTTCAGTAGTTTCAGTCTAGTCCAACTCTTGATTCTTTGTGATCTCATTTGAGGTTTTCTTGTTTGCTCATTTGTTTCCTTAATGTGAGCATATATAGAATGGTAGGTAAGAGAAAGGAGAGAGAGCTGCCAAACTGAATAAGTTCATGTGTATCTGTGTGTAGTGGCTTGGGAGAGGAAGAGTTTGTATTGCATTGTTGTAAGCCTGGTAAAAGGATCTGAGACCAAATACATATCTACATTCAATTCTATATAAATGTATAATATATGTGTAAACATACACATACATATAAATCAGGACAGCCTCATTCACAGAAATGTGAGGAACTATTTTCCCTTCCATGAAAATCAGGGTTTTAAAGGGAAGTTACACTTCAAAAAAGGAGTGAGTTTTCAGAGAAGATCCTTCCATTTCAAGTAAAAAGTACCACAGTGGTCTCTTGATTCAAGCATGACTGACCACTAGGTCTTCCTTACTTTTTCAGTGAAATCTAGCAGTTATATATGCTTTTATTTAAATCTATTGTTTTTATTCTTTTCTTGTCTATAATCAATAAGCAAATAACTATATGCAATATTCAAATATCTCTGTTAAGTCCTGTGGGGAATTAATTTCATAAAGTTATTGTGAACTAGGATTCAGATTAAAATAATGATAATAATTATTATGATGATTATAAATAATCCATATAGTACTTTAAAGTCTACAAAGTATTTATATATAATTATGTACATAAGCATATATAATTACACACTTAAACATATAAGCATGCATATCTATATCTATCAATTCTCATGTGAAATTCACAGTGATCTCATGACATTGGCGCTATTATTATTTCCATTTTTTACAGATATGGATGGTGAATCTGGGAGAAGTGTCACATAGCTAGTAATTTTCTGGGGCTGTATTCTGAAACTTGGATTTTCTTAACTGCAAGTCAACTGTCTAGTCACTTCACTACCAAGTTACTAAGGTTAAAAATATAGTAAGATAGGGAAGAGGACAGGAAGGGAAGAGTGGGGTCTCAGAGCTTTAATGACTGGAGAAATCCACACTAGCCACACTCCTTTGATGAAAGAGGTATATCTTAAAGGCAGAGTTAGGGAGTAAAGGGTTGATTGCTTTTCTGAGAACTCTGGAGAGTTTTGCATCTATATAACATGTCAGTTGAAGGACAAATCCTAAGATAAGAGAAAGAGGCCTGATGCTATACCCAGAAACACTGGATGTGAATATTCCTTATTTCTGTAATTATAGACAAGTATAATTAATCTATCAATGCCTATTAGTGGCCTCTATTTTACAATGAGAGGGGCAGTCTAACAGTCCTGGGACCCTTCCAACTTTCTATCTACAATGATGTAATACTAAGACTTGTCTATCACCTTACAGAATCTTTTTGTGAAAATAATCAGACTGGTGTCTAGAAATGCCAACTGGTTATTAAAAATATCTCTCCAATTAATTCTCTTTTTTCTATCCAGAGTTTATCTAGACAAAAATATATTCACCATTGAATTTCCAAGAATGTAGTTAACATATATTTATAAAGTCCATTGGTTTGAGCTTTTCCTGATCTATTAGTATCTGGATTCTTCAGAAAATATAATTTTTTATTTCATTTTTTTCATGTCACTTTTTAATTTTAGGATATACCTTTTTACTTTTTTAAAAAATATATATATTTATTTTGAATTTTATAATTTTTTCCCTAATCTCGCTTCCCTCCCCCCACCCCCTCTCAGAAGGCAGTCTGTTAGTCTCTTTGTTATTTCCATAGAACACATTGATCTAAGCTGAATGTGATGAGAGAGAAAACATATCCTTAAGGAGAAAAAATAAAGCAAAATTACAAAAATACATAATAAGATAATGTTTTTTTAAAAAAAAATTAAAGGTAGACCCTGTTTCTGAGGGGTGGAGCCAAGATGGCAGCAGGAGAAGAGCCTCTCATGTGCTCTCTCCAAAATATTTGAAAACCCTTAAAATTATGACTGTAACTAAATTTTCGAGAGATAGAACCCATAGAAAAATCCAGTGAGGCAATTCTCCAGCCCAAGGTAACCTGGAAAATAGTGGAAAAACTGTGTTCCATGGGGTTGGGCCATACCAGCAAAGGAACTTCAGCTTCCCAGGAACATCCCCAGGGCACCTGGGAATGGTGGCTCCTGGCCGTAGAAACAATTTCCTGACCTGTACCCCAGGAGCACTAAGCACAGCTTGGAAGAACAGCGGGGACACCTCTGCTAGAGTGAGCATGAAGCCCGGGCCCTCAACGTGGCCACAGCACTCAGTGTGGCCATGGCAGCCCAGATCTAGGGAATGGAAGCAGTTCCATGGAGTCACCCAGTAGAAGCCTCCAGGCAGCTGCACCCCGAGTGCTCAGCGCACTGAAGGTAAAGAAGGGGTGCTGAGATCTGTCCTCTGTCCCTGGAACAGGGCTCTGGGACTTCAAGCACATTCACACCCTGGTCACAGTCTGGGCCTCTTATAGAGTAGTGACCCTCCCCCCACAGCTCCATGGAAGGGGTGAGTTTGTGGTCATTCACAGACCCGGAGAGCAGTCAGAGCTTCATGCACTGAGGTCCTTGTGGGGGTGTCCCAATAATATTCAAAAGCACAGGAAGAACCCCAAAACCAGGCACGGGCTGGGAAAACGAGTAAACAGAAAAAAAAGGGAATCTGACCATAGACAATTAATTTGGTCCCATGGAGGATCAAAATACTCAGTCTGAAGATGAGAAAGTCCAAGCTTCTGCATCTAAAGACTCCAAGAAATATAGAAGTTGGGCAGAGCTCAAAAAAGATTTTGAAACCAAGTAAGAAAGATAGAAGAAAAATTTGCAAAAGAAATGAGAGAGATGCAGGAAAAGCATGAAAACGAAGCAAGCAGCTTAGTCAAGGAGATCCAAAAAAATGCTGAAGAAAATAACATGTTACAAACCAGCTTAGGTCAAATGGATAAAGCTGTTCAAAAAGTTATTGAGGAGAAGAATGCTTTAAAAAGCAGAATTGGCTAGCAACTGTGGAAAAATATGGAACTACTATGATGGACTTTTGATAAAGAAAGTGATCCACCGGAAACAGAGCTGATGGTGTCAGAGCACAGAGTGAAACACATTTTTTTCTCTTTCTTTTACTTTATTTCTCATGAGCTTTTATATTTTTGTGGGGGAGGGGGTTTGCTCTTAAGAATATTTTAGTCATGTGTAAATAAAAAATCGATAAAATCTTTCTTTTTAAAAAAAGAAAGAAAAAAATTTAACTGAGAGGAAATATTTTTTTTCCTTAAAAAAATTTAAAGGTAATAGTCTTTGGTCTTTGTTTAAACTCCACAATTGTTTCTCTGGATACAGATTGTATTCTCCATTGCTGATACCCCCAAATTGTGCCTGATTGTTGCACTGATGGAATGAGTAAGTCCATTAAGGTTGATTGATCATCACCCCCATGGTACTGTTAGGGTGCACTGTGTTCTTCTGGTTCTGCTCATCTCTCTCAGCATCAGTTCATGCAAATCCCTCCAGGCTCCCCTGAATTCCTATCCCTCCTGGTTTCTAATAGAACCATAGTGTTTCATCATCTACATATACCACAGTTTGCTAAGCCATTCCCCAGTTGAAGGACATTCACTTAATTTCCAATTCTTTGCCATCACAAATAGGGCTGCTATGAATATTTTTGTACATGTACAAGTGATGTTTTTACCCTTTTTATGATCTCTTCAGGGTATAGACCCAGTGGTGGTACAGCTGGATCAAAGAATGCGCACATTTTTGTTGCCCTTTGGGCATAATTCCAAATTGCTCTAGGATATACTGTTAACAGGTATAGTAACAGATATCCTTGGTCCTATCATAAAGAAATGACTAAAATTTTATCTCTCAAAAGACTTCTTTTTTGTTTTTAGGTTTTTGCAAGACCATGGGGTTATGTGACTTACCCAAGGTCACACAGTGAGGTAGTTATTAAGTGTTTGAGGCTGGATTTGAACTCAGGTACTCCTGACTCCAGGGCCGGTGCTCTATCCACTGCGCCACCTAGTCACCCCTCAAAAGATTTCTTGATGACATAACTTATAAGAGGATTTCTTAAACATATTTTGAGATTTTTGCTACAGTGATAGATATAATTACACTGTATTGCCTTAAGACAACAAGGGGGATAAAAGGAAAATTTTATGATGGATTGTTTATTTTCAAGAAGTCCAAGTGAAAATCTTTCATTGCTTTTTATCTCTGACCAGGCATCTGACTTACACATTAGTAACATTCCAACCAAGAGATGGATTTGGAGATAGCACCAAAATGCTTTTGTGTGACTTCTTCATGTGTAAAGGATCTTGCTATGGGAGAATATAGAAACCGACCATCTAGGCTTGACATGCCAGTAGATATCACTGAGAGTTATTAACTTTTGTACACTGTAGTTTTGCATACTTTTACATCAAGTGTCGTTGTCCACTCTGCAGTCCTATTTTATTGATTAATTGATAACTGACCCTGCCCACCCACTGTTTCAGACAGGTCTCCACCATGCTTCACTGTATTTTCTACTTTCTGGCAATCTTCACTCAATCCTTGATCCTTCATTCTCCTTCTTCCCCTCTTTAACTCAGCCTATTTTTCTCTCCAGTTCTAGAAGTACAATTAAATCAGTTCTGCCATAACACCTAAAAGGAGTATGCCAATATACTTCTTCACCATCCCTGTAAGTTTGCAGACCAAATAGTCTCTTCTTGGACTCAGCCTTTCTAGGTGTGCTGCTTCCCCCATTGGAATGTAATGTCCCCAATGGAAAGCTTGTGGGCAGGAACTCTCTTTGCTTTTGTACTTATATTTTTTTCTTATTCCTTGGGTGTGAATATCCACATTAACTTTAGTACATAAATCATATCCAACGAAAAGTAATTTGTTCATTGTGTGCATGCGGGTGAGTTGCCATCTCTCATAATCCAATCATAAATGTATATAAATATGTCATAAATATATAGAAAAATCTAGTAGACAAAAGAAAACTGAAAGGTCAAGAAGTTCAATCCTGAATCTAATAAATACACTGAACATGAAGGGACTAATGAGGAATCAAAGGCTCAGCTATGAGAAGTGACATTCAATGTTAGGAGGCAAAGTTGTGGAACTGCTGAGTCTAAGACTAATTAATTACCTTTTATCTGGTTCTTGTTAAAGTTTTTCTAATTTTTCAGGGTCAGAGCATATGTTTTCTTGGAATAGTTTTAAGAAACGAGTGTTTCCTGGATTTTATGATGGCCAGAAGAAACTTTAAGGGGCAGCTAGATAGTTCAGTGAGTAGAGAACCGGCCCTGTAGTTGAGGACTTGAGTTCAAGTTTTAAATTAGACACAATAATTGCCTAGCTGTGTGATCTTGGGCAAGTCTCTTAACCTCATTGTCTTGCAAAATAAAAACAAACAGAATAAACTTTAAGCAACAGACATATAATTACACACACACATATATATATATATATATATATATATATATACATACATACATAGCCATGTGTGTGTATGTGTGTGTGTGTGTGTGTGTGTGTGTGTGTGTGTGTGTGTGTATTGTGTGTTATTTGAACTAGAAGGATCTTGCTGTGGCTAATTATATCAAGCCAACTTAGATGCTAGTTTTTTCAAAATAAATACAGCCAGTGTAGTAGAGTGGATAGAGAGATGTTCTTGGGGTCAGAAAGACCTTCATTCAAGCCTAGCTCTGACACTTTTTTGGTTTTATGATCCAGGAGAAATCTCTAAGCTTTTTAGTGCTTTAAGCAACTCTGTAGCACCTTAAGTTGCAGTGAAAATGAACTCTCTATGAAAATACAGGTATGGTGCCCATTCTTATAAGTTTGTATATAAGTTTATTTTTATATATATATATATATATGTATGTATATGCATACATGCATAATGCATACATACATATTTGAATATGTATAAATATATATATTATACACACACATATATATATATATCTCATCTTCACACATATATTTATGTAGAAGTTAGGATAGATTTTACAAAACTATCCCCCAAATCGGGTATCCTCCCCCTTACAAACACCAAGTCTCTGGGGAGAATGGGTTCATACTTAAAGTAGTTAATATTAAGTCTGTAAGGTACACATTTATAGAACATATGGGATCAAAAGGGACCTTCCAACTTTGGACTTCGGGAGTCCTCTGAGGTCTTTTGGCTGACTCTTTACATAGCATGGGATTTTGACTAATGGATCAATCACCTATTGGACTGGGTCAGCTCTTTATCAGATTTGACTACTGATGCTAGTACCTTCAACAATCACTGTTAATTACTTTAGTTTCTTTGGGGATCTCTTAAGGCTCTTCTGACCTTCTAAGAGTCACAAGGTCATCTGCACAATCCAATTCCAGATATTCATTCACCTTTTATATTGACAGTCTGTTCCAGTTCAGTGTCCCATATATCATTAGTCTTTTTTGATTTCTTAGTCAACTAGAAGATTCTTGATTAGTAAACAGTATCTATCTTTCAGCCATTCTTGCCTGGAAGAAATCTTGTCAAACTTCCACATATTGGATCACACATATACATACACAAATACATGCATGTATGATGCAATGCATTCATAAGCATTTACATAAACACACCTATGTATTTAAGTATAGTATTCTAAATGTAGAACTTGTCCTTTCTCTTATCTCCTACATCTGGTCATTGTCTTGCTAGTTTAGTAGATTGCTTGTTGTTCTCATTTCCTTAAGCATGTCATTACTCCAGAGAACCTAAACAAACCTGATGTCAATTTGAATTTTTCACTCTTCTATCTTTTATTTTAAGTTATTTAATTTTTTTTTGTGGTTTTTTTGTGGGGCAATGGGGTTAAGTGACTTGTCCAATGACACACAACTATCAAGTATCAAGTGTTTGAGTTGGGATTTGAACTTGCATCCTCATGATTCCAGGACTGGTGCTCCATTACTATAACGCCTTCTCCTATCTATATCTGCTCCCCCTCACAATTTTCAGTTTAAAAACTATCTGTCTTCTTTTTCTTAATTTTGATGGGCCATTCAGTAAGCTGATGACCCCCCCCATTCACCAGGTATAGCTCCCTCTTTTCTATAAAGTAAACTCTTGATCTCTATGGGTATATTTCTTGGCCTTATAGAAACAAGAAAATGAATAAGGAAACAGTGCTGCATGAGATTCCTTAAAATATGATGGGAGGTCCACATCACACAGGTTCTTTTCCCTTCCGACTGTCCCTTCAATCCTAAGGAATCAAATGAAGAGAGAGCAGATTGGATACTTACAGAAAAAGGTAGGATCACCATGTTGGGGACAAGACTATGTTTTGACTTTTGAAGGGGGAAGAAGTATGATTATCATAACATGATAGAGTGTACTTTGGATGATAAAAATTTCATGGCATAATCTCTATCCTCTCAGAGAGTGAGCTTTGGGCTCATCACAAACTTCCATCTCTCCTCTGACCCCACGCCTTCACTCAGCTTCCCACCACTATGTTTCATGGGGATTTGTCAGATTGCTCCCCTGCCCACACCCACAAGTCACCTAGGTTATCACCCAAAATAGGTGGAACATCTGGGATCAGTGTGTGATTAATTTGTGGCAGCAGCAGCAAAGGGAATTCATTTTCATATATACAGGGTCTATCACCACAGCCATTGTAATTAGTCCGAAGACTTTGCCAGTTGTCATTGTCATCTCTTTTTCTTATCTTCTGGATTGTATTTGTTGTTGTATGGTTGAAATATAGCTAGAATCAGAAACAGAGGACCCAAGTAAATATTCCAATTTTGTCATTTGCTACTTGTATTTTCTTGAAAGAATTAACTTATCTCTCTGGACTTAAGTGCATTTATCACTAAGTTGTAGTTGGGTGGAGAGAATTGGGGAACTGGAATCAGGAAGATCTTAGATCTTGACTCCTTGAAGATGTCCAACTTCCTAGTTTTCCAACCTCAGCTCTCATATCCTCTAACACCTTGTCTACCTCAACCACACACAAAGATAAACATGACTTAGATTCCTTAATCCCATCTCCAACTCCACTTAAATGAAATTCCCATGTGCCATTTTCTCTAGTTTTAGCACTGAGAATATACTTCATACATTTTAGAAAGTAGAAAAAGAACAAAAAACCAAGATGTTAAACAATGAAGTCTTTAATGTAAAGTCTGCTTATTTTATCAGATCCTACATTTCTCAATCAATAAATTCTCTTCATTTTACTGTCCCTGCATACCAATATTAAGACACTGTAAGACTACTTATTTCTTGGGTCTTGAACTCATTGAATATCAAGGTTAATAGTAGGTATTCTCTAGTGACATCATCTTTGCTCAGTAACCTTTGAACAATTTCTCAAGAGCAGATCAATGGAAAATTAAATCAAATCATTAGCAACATGAATTTCACACTTTAGCGGCAAGGAGAAAATG
The DNA here is from genome assembly GCF_037893015.1 of Macrotis lagotis. Classification (NCBI taxonomy): domain Eukaryota; kingdom Metazoa; phylum Chordata; class Mammalia; order Peramelemorphia; family Peramelidae; genus Macrotis; species Macrotis lagotis. The sequence goes on from NC_133660.1 coordinate 4,944,911, forward strand.
GAAAGAAAGGATAAATTATGGCTCTTAAAAATTTATCCTGCAGAGCAGACTAGATATGAGGCAAGTATCTAAGCTATTATAAGGGAATCATTTAAAAAATTAGAAAACAGATCAGATTTAAGTTCATTAGATTGATTCAGTTCAACTCCAAATGACAAGTGCCTATTTTTAAAAAATCATTTCCACTTTTCAGACTAGTGACTTTGTTTGCATTTCAATGTGCTGTAGTCCTCTGTGATTGACATGACTTTTTCCTCCTTTAGTAGATCAAGTCTTTTCTGGATAAGACAGTTTCTGGACTATTGTGGTCTTTTCATTGTGTTGGCTATATTACATATCTCAACATTCTGTAATAAATGGTTGCAATCAGAGTCAATGCCTTTACTAATCCTTGTGCCTAAATTCATATATATGAAATATATGCACATACATATGAAATATTTCCACAAATATTAGTGTCACATATATCAAGAGTATTATTATTGAAAATATAAGAAAAGAACAGTCTGGCTTTTGGAGAAAATTTGTATCACTGACCATTTTTTGGAAGCCACACAACTGAATGAATTGTGAAGAGGACAGAAGATCCTGATGGATTATTTCTTGATTACAAGAGTATTTAATTCTATAGGACAAAATGTAGTCCTAAAGGCTTCTCTTTAGCAAGGTAGGATATGAATAGATGTATAAATAGATGAATGAAAAAGCATTTATTATTAAGTGCCTGCTGTGGGCAAAGTACTATTCTAAATCTGGGAATAAAAATGGCAAAGCAACATGGTCCCTATGCTTAAAGATCTCACATTCTACTGAGAGGAGCCCCCACTTACTAGAGGTTTCAGCTATAATTCTGATGGAAAGTTCTTGGGGTGTACCATAATTTATTCTGATGTTAAACTATTTTATGTCATTAAGGACTTTGCTGGGGCAGCAGCTATGGCTAATGAAAAGGCAATGCCTATGGAATCTACAGTGAAAACTGCTGGGTCGTGCCTCCCCATAAGATCTGCTTGATGGACCTAGGTTTGTGTTGGTAGTTGGGTACTGAGGATGAGGTAGAAAGCTGACTTTCCCAGGGGTCTTATTCTCTCACCAGTGATGGTTGGTCAGAGGTTGGTGTTCATGTTGGTGAGAATAGCAAGCTCCATTTCCCCGGAGGCCATTCCCATATGATGACTTTGGGGGCTGGTCTGGAAACCAACCTAGTAATTAGGAAGACTGCTGTTCTCAGATATTTAAGGCTTAAAGTACCCTAGAACATATGACCATCTTCCCTCAAGATGCCCTACTTTTTCATCTATATAGTCTTGTCTGCCTCAGTGGCTGCATTTGTTAGTATATGCATGAATAAATGAAATATTTAAACAGTTACTTGGTTAAGTTTAAACAGCATTCTTTGTTAGATGTAATCATAACATGACTTCTCAATGATTATCTAGCTATCAATATCAACACCTTAAGGAGATGTGAATTTTTTGTAGACGAACATTCCTTCCACCAAATTTAAGTTCCTGACTTATTATGACTTAAGAGTGTATAAGAATTTCCTTCCTTCCTTCCTTCCTTCCCCCTCCCTCCCTTCTTTATTTCCTTCATTTCTTCCTTCTTCTTTCCTTCCTTACTTCCTCCCACAAAAAGAACTTAGTGATTTTCCTTTTACCTTAAAGATTTTCCAGTTGGTCTTCAATCTTTTGATCTGTTGTACAGGTTAATATTTCTATTGATTTCATTCTTTATAATTATTTCTGCTTATTTTTCTGTGTTCTTTATCTGTTGTTCATTATATTTATTTTTTAATTATTTTTCTCCATTTGTCATATTTTTTGTTATTTTTGAGACAGCAGGAGAATTGGACTTAGATGTGACCTCCTACTTAACCATATTTTGGAAGACTTCAGGTGCTCTTTCCATGGCACCAGATGATTAAGCTCTTTTAAAATGTACCTCTTTTTATACGCTGTTTACTGATTGCAACATGCCTTGGATATGAGACCTAGGGGAAGAACTCAGACACATTGGTTGGATATAATAGGGAGAGATTATGGGAAGACATGAGCAGAAATAGCTCCTGATGAGAAGATGCTGATGAATGGTGAGCTGCACCATTGGAAGGAATGTTCACACAAATAAAATTAGTCACAATCCTAAAATAAGTGTCTGAAATAAAATCTAAACACTCAAGGAGGCTCAAAATCTTAAGGCTACACTGGTAAGACCTCTGGTTTGGGTATTAAAGGACATAAATTCATATTCTGTCCTTGTCCCTTACTAGATCTGTAAACTTGGGGAAGTCACTGAACCCCTTGCTCTCAGTTTGCTCACTGTAAAGAAAGAAGAGCGGGCTTGAAGTCCCAAGGTAACTTTCATCTCTAAATATGTGAGCCCAGGAGGTTACCACCTTGTGGCCACTATTGATACAATCATCATTACCACCTTTATCACCATCACCATCATCATCACTATCATCATCATCATCACCATCACCATCACCACTACCATTGTCATTATAATGATCATCACTGAAAAATAATTATTAAGCACTAAGAAGTTATACAAGGTGACAAAAATAACAAAAATCATAAGAAATAACTCTGTAAATCCTGTTCCCCCCCCTCCCCAAATCTCCTTATTTCATTAGGTCAGAATATTGTAATAATTGTGCAAACCTTCTTTAGACTTTACTACTGTAGTGCCTGTATCTGTCCATAATGTGTATTAGACAAATTTTAAGGGGACTTCACAAAGCCTCCTTAGAATGTCTAAGGAGTTTGTACTATGTAAATATTTCAAAACAAATCTCTTCAAATATACAAATACTGTCTGTCTTATTTTTTTTAAACAGATAAACCCAAATACATCAGCAGGGGCAGCAAAAAGTCAACTCTCTTTGTTCAGATGTGCCTTAGCATATCCCCAGATGCAGAGAATTTAGGGTGTTATTTCTTTTTTTTCACCACCCTTTTCATCATGGTTTAATGTTTCAGAATGTGAAGATGTAATCCAGCTCCTAATCTTGTCTAATGGAAAATGTGTCTAATTAAAATCTCATCAGTATAAAAATGTGTTTTGCTCATAGAACACATTAAAAAATTTTAAAGCCTTTCTGTAATTTCAGATACAATTTTGGGGGGTGTTTAATTATACTTTACTTCAATTAAATAGCATACCAAACTTACAAAATGTCTTGAGGTAGAGTGAATTTTTTTTTTGTCTCAGCTCAGATGTTATGAGGAATTTTTAATGTAGGAGTAACACCTTACATTTTACACAGTAACATTTTACACAGACACTTTACCAAGCAACTTTACATCGACTAGTGGGCTGAACTATGATCACCAAAATGCAACTGCTAACTCAAATTCCATCTTTTCCAAGGGAATAAGGATAAACTCATCTCTTTGGAACAATTAAAGACAGATTGGAGATGACAATGAGCTGGGAGGGATTGTTAACAACACTAGATGACAGGATCAGGATTCAAAAAAATCTTGACAGGCTAAAACAGTGGACCAAATGGAGTAAGATGAGATTTAATTGGGATACATTTAAAACCTAAACCTGGATTTTTAAAAATAATCAACTCACAAGAATATGATAATGAGGGATGATTAGATAACAGGTTTTCTGAGAAAGATAGGTGGTGGTTTCTAGTGGTTTTCAAGCTTAAAAGAGGTCAATAGTGCAATCTAATACTGTGAATGTGACAGAAGACTCAACTAAGAGAAACATAGCTTTCAGAAATGAGATGATGATTTTGTTAAATTCTGGCCTTTCTAGACCATATTATGCACCTCAGTACATATTATAAAGGACATTGGATAAACTGGTCAATGTGCAGGGGAAGACAGCAAGGATGGCAAACGGTCTTAAGTTTATGCTTTATGAGAACTGAAGTATTGGTTGAAGGAAATAGGGAATACTGCCTTACAATAGTTTTTGGAGGGAAGGAAGGATGATTAGCCTTGCTCTACTTGGTCCTAGAGGAAAGATCTAGGAATAAAGAAGGAAAAAAATACAAGAAACCAAATACAGTTTTAATATAAGGAAAAATTTCCCAATAATTAGAACTATCCCTAAGTAGAATGAGCTGCCTCGGGAGATACCGCATTCATAGAGTACTAGAGGTCTTTCAAGTAAAGGTTGGATGATTATTTGTGAGATATATTGTCAAAGAGATTCTTGGTTATATACTGATTGAACTAAATGGTCATTAAAATGACTTTTGACTGAGCTCTTGTCATTCTGTAATACTTTATTGTGCCTACTCAAATACAATAATCATGCTATTAATTTCACCGTGCAATAATAAACCCTGTAGGGGTTTTTGTTGGTGGGGGGGGATGGAAGTGGGGCATGGATTTGGAATTCCATTAGTATATGAAGTCCCTAGTAAAGAACTTGGCAATTTAGAGGCTTAGGGTTGCCATTAGCACCAAGTAATTAAATGACTTAGCTAGGGTCACATTGCTAATATGTGTCTGTAATGCAGTATGGATGTATAAGAGATCTACTGTAATTTATACCAACTAGTCAATACCAATTAGACATACTTTTCATGCAATCAATCTTTATTAATCAAAGTGTCAATATAATACTTTAAAGAACATATCATGAACTTGATTTGAAAGCTTCTGACAAGTTTCTTTCACAGTGGACTCGGGACAAGACTCTGGCGGGCAGCCCCTCCGACCCCGGGGAGCAGAGCCTTTCTGCTCTTTTCCAGTTCACCTTGAGTAGGAGAATTGCCTCACTGGGTCCCTTTGTGGGTTCTGTCTCTCGAAAGTTTAGTTAGAGTCCTTAGTTTATGAGTTTTTATCAGAGAGCTCCTAAGACTCGATCCCTTCATGTCGCCATCTTGGCTCCACCCCCTATCGACTCATCTGTTTTTTGTTTAACTTATGCTATCATAGGAAAAAAGAGGGAAAATTTTATTTATGTTTAAATATATAATGAATGTTTAAAGAGAAGGCAATAGAGTATGACCAAGAGAAAAATGAACCAAATAGATGTGAATTTCAGTCCTGACTATGCAACTGGCTTACTGTGAAATTTTTGAAATAATTACAAATCTTCTCTACCAAAAAAGAGGAATATGATACAACCATGTGTCTTTTCAGACACCAGCAAATTTGTAGACTGTAAGGGGACAAGTTATAGAAATGGAGGAGTTTGTGCCACTGATTGCACTTGTATATAACAAGACCCTTTTAGATATGACTAGGACATTTTAAAAAATATTAGGCTTTGAGTAGCCCATTTGCATATAAAAAAGCCAGCTGAGACAATAAATTTTCAGAGGAGACTGTCTGAATCTCTTCCCCAACCATTCATTTTCATAAACCAACATGAAAACCTTAGTGTTAAAAATAAAAACAACTATTAGGGAAGCCTGAACCTCTGTTTATAAAGATGTGGGAACTAGACTTGATAGATATTCCAGGTTATTTGGGGAGATTAAAACAGAGAAGCCAAATCATCAGAAAAGAAAGATTGAACTTCTCTTCTCCCATCTTCCTCATCCAGTGGGGATAAGTATTAGAGTTAAGACTCAGAGGAAGCAAAGTAGGAGGTACTTACCCTGCTTTTAAGCTGTCCTCCCTGCTCTTCCTAGAAGAACAAAGAGGTAACTTGGTCAGGAAATGTAGTTGCTGAGAAGCTGTAAGTGGTGGAAACTGTAACTGTTCATTAAAAAGCAAATCCAAACTAAATTACAGAACTATTAGGTCCAGGAAGAAAGATTGCAAGTGTAGGGCGGCTAGGTGTGCAGTGGATAGAGCACCAGCCCTGGAGTTAGGAGTACCTTGAGTTCAAATCTGGCCTCAGACACTTAATAATGACCTAGCTGTGTGGCCTTGGGCAAGCCACTTAACCCCATTTGCCTTGAAAAAAAAAAGCAAGCCCAAGAGAGTCCAGCAGATTGACCCATCTCTGGTTGTCATGCCCTGTGAGGCAAGTTCAAATGAACAACCTGTCCATCAGAATCACTTTGGTTTAGGAGAGTGAGCCTAAGTGGCTAAGATGCTTTGCTCTATAGCTTACTTCCAGAGGGTGATACAAAGACAAATAACATCTTGGTCCTCTGCTTCCATGGTTGATGCATCTGCTCCTATCATATACATATACACCTTGCTATTACCATTCTATGCTTGGGTCCCTTTTCTCTCCAGGCATGATGTGTATTTGTGAGAAAATGTACACTGGCTTTATGAGGGAAAGGGAAATTGTGTAGTTCACTTTCTTTACTGAATTAATTGAGTTGACTGATTTACTGTTGATAGCACAAATGAGGGGGCTTGTGAGTTACAGTTTTGAAAAAAGTTATATATCCCTGAACAATGATTTCTTTTCTTCCCAGACTAATATCATATCTCTGGAGACCAAAGTGCGAGTTCAAGTGTGGAGAGTAACCTAGGAAAAGTTATAAATTTAGGGGCTAGCAATATTATTTTCTTTCTGATTGTGTCTTGAATAATCAGTTTTCAAGTGTTTTTTCTTTACTAGTCAGACCAATTGATTTAAAACAACTTTTGCATGATTAAGTGTTCAAATATTGATATCTACTCTATTATTGCATTACTGCATCTAATACAAGTATGGTGGCTGGAATGGGTAATATGGATTCTTTATCCAGAGGATAATGTATCTTGGCAATGTATCTTGAGGCTTCCTAGACAAGGATATTGAAAACAAAAATGTCAAGATACTATTGATATATGGAGAAAAACTCACCAAGTCTTATGAGGAGAAAGATAAAATGATATTTCTTTCTTATAAGTTTCCTGAGAATGTGGACCTTTCTCAGATTCCTTTAAGAATTGATTTCCGGAAGTTTAGAAGACTGATTCTCTGGCCTGTCACCAAGGTACTTTTCTTAATAAGGTTACACTAACTCGTTGATTTTAATCTAGGGGTTAAAATAACGTTCCCTAAAGTCTACTTGATTCCTTCCTCTAACTTTAGAAAGGTTACTTTAAATGAAAAGTTCTGGGTTCAGTCACAGTTTCTCTGAGTTTCACTTAGGAAAATTTCTGACTTCTAAGAAGAAATTGGGCTCTCTGTCTAACCTTAAATTTGTATATCTAGTTAACCCCTGGCCTCTTTGTGGTTAAAGCAAAATTCAGTTTACTGGAAATGTTTGGGTAATGAAACAGGAGATTATATTATAATGTCTGTGTACAGATAGGCATCGACAAGGGAAAGAGCTGAACTTTTCTTGGGAATTTACACAATATAGGTTCTTAGCTCTAAAAATGCCCATAGAGAAAATACATCTCTTTTTGTCAAAACTTAGGACTCCTCAAATGCGTAATGAAAATGCCATGTTTTTGCTTCAGACTCTGGAATTGCAAAATGATACACAGAGTCATCCATCTCTTCCTTCTGTCCTAATGGAGCTTCTTCCTTTTCTACAACTTCTTAGGTAGTAACCTGGGCTCTGACATAATGAGTTGGATTGATTTAAGGAGGCGTGCAGGCTCTGTTCACATTTTGTTTGACCTACTTAAAAATATTCTTTCCTTCTTAAATCTTCAGAACTGGTTTCAATACCTCTTTTAAACCATATAGGGTTAAAACTCTCTCAATAATGAAGTATCTGGAGAAAGGTGATCAGAACTGGCCAGGATCAACTTTAAATGTCAATAGGTCATATAGCATAACATACTGCACCACAGTAAAAACTTTGACCTTCTCCTGGTGAAGAAAAAATGGGATGCTAGGGTTAGAAGCTTGGCTAAAACTCTAGAGTACCAATACATGCGTGAACTAAAAAAAAAAAAAGGTGCTGGTGGTATATTTCTGGAAAATCTTAAGGGAACAGCTTTTGGAATTGTACAGAATAGAAGGCTATAAAATTTAGAGTCATATGACAAGGATGTTTGTAGAGGCTTGTCTGGCACTTATTCAGAGGAAAGTATGACAAACATATATCCAGTTTGTTCAGTCTGTTGCTTAGTATAAAGGGAAAGTATCCTCTGAGTTTGTAACTTGATTGAATAGTCAACTCCAGAGATTGAAAGAGTGAGATATAATAAAATCTGAGGAAATAAATGAGACCAGACTAAAGGGAGTATGCAGATATATCCCATAATACATACTGAGATTTTAAAATGCCTAATTATCTTTAAGTTAGAATGTAAGCCACCAGATTTTAATCAGTTACTGAAAAGAAAACAGCAGTTGAAATATGCATTCCTATGGCTTTCCAAATATGCTTTCCAAATGGGCAAAGAATTAATTGAAATTGAGAAAGCTCAGGTCCAGCTATCTTCTTGTGCTTGGGACACAGAAATCAGGTAAAAGGCCACCTCTGTACACTCAGATTCAAGGAAGACCCACTGAGATATGGAAATATGCTCAGGTCAGTATCCAAGAAACCAGAGGCCACAATCATTTGAAGCAAAAACAGTTATAGCAACAAACTGTTATTTGTCTTTTATTCTCAAAGAGGACCAAGGCATCAGGAAGATGATGCCATGACTTGAAAATGAAGTGAATTTAAAGGAGGGAGACCGTGTCAAGTCATCTGCCCCATCTCTGCTCCAGTGTCCCCTGGGTCCAGTGGCAAGATAAAGATCAGGATGACTGGAGATGGCCTTGGATTCAGTGGGAGACGTTGATCTTTTTACATTAAGGTCTTTCCCAGGTCTCAGTTTGACTGAGGCAATGCCCTTTCAGTGAATAAATCAACAGAAAGTAGTCAGATAGGCAAAGCTATCTTCTACTATAAGTGTGGCCTGGAAGGACCTATCAGTGATGTACTGTACCCAAGAAAGGTACGTGTAAAAAACTGAATCAAGTGCCTTTCACCATCCTAGCTGCCTACCTGTTGGTACTCTGAAGTTTATCATTGTTCTGCATAAACCAATACACCCAAGACTGAACACAATCTTAGATATTGACATCTGATGAAGGCAGATTATGGGCCATTATCTTCCCTTTCCTGGAAGGCATGTCCTTCTTAATGCAGTCCAAGGTTATATTGGCTTTGTTGGCTGCCATACTAAATTGCTGATTTATATTAATCTTTCAGTCTCTTAAACCCCCAGATAACTGCTGTCTTTTGATGTGTCCCCTACCTTATATTGTGAAGCTGATGGGTTTTTTTGGTACAAGAATCCTCACTTATTTCTATTGAATTTCATCTTATTAGAAGCAGTTGATTGTTTTAGCCTGTCAAGATGCTTTTTGGATTCTGATTCTATCACCTGGACATTACCAAGGTTACCAAACCTTCCCAGTTTTATGTCACCTGCAATTTATACTTTTCTTGTCTTAATGCAAGCAAAATAGGGCTAAACTCAAATCTTTGGGGGTATTCTTCTAAAGGCTCCTGCTACATTGAACTACTAACAATTCCTCTTTGTTTCTAGCCATTCAATCAGTTCTGAATTAATCTACTATTTCTTCACCATTTTTTATTTATCTCCTTTCTTTGAAATAAAGTATATTTATTAAGAGACATTCTAGTCATGAGCTTCACCCCAATAAGCTTCATGATATATAAGAGGTTGATTTTGTTCCCTTATTTCAGGTCCTTAAATTTCTATTGTCTAACTTTTGGGCATTTGTGTAAAGATATTTGAAGACTTGAGTTTTATTTCTGACTTCTTGAATTTTGTCTTTTCTGATTGCTTTTTTCTTTCTTCTTTTGTGGCTACTCTCTATAATAGTATAGCTTCAGAAATCTATGTGGGCAATATTTTCCTTTCCAAACCCCTTTTAGTTTAAAGCAATTGAAGCTATACTCGTAAGACAACTGGCATATGTGTGTATATGTGCGTGCACACACACACATACGATGTATTTGTATGTATAAATATGAATGTATCTATGAACACACACACACAGACACACCTTTGTTAGGTGCATGACATCTCTGACCTAGAATCTGTCACCATTATCTTGTAAACTGTAATTCAATAATACAAATCCCATTTTCAGATATCATCTTGTTAACCTGATATTTTCCTTTCAAGTTAATTTTTCTCTTCTGTATCCCTTGCCTTCAGTGGTCAAAAAGGAGGAAGACACTGTCTTCTTCCTTTTTTGTCTTTGTATTTATCAATTCCTAATTAGTAAAGTCAAGAAGGTTCAAAACTGATAAAAGGTCATTCAACAATTTGTCTTAGAGACTAAGAGGATAGAGAGAAATTATATACCACAGATGCTAGTTCAGAAATGTTTGTTCTTATACCTTTGAATTAAATATGACTTGGCTAAATCAGAATCTAATGTGGTTAGATGGATCTGTGCTACTTGGATCCCTAAAAACAGATGAACCCAATCAGTGAGTTATTGAGTCAAGAGATTTTGGAAAAAAGAGTGAAATGTAATAGACCTGACCTTTGGAGTGGGGGGTTCCAACCATTATAGAAATGCTATTAATTTATATGAGATTTTGAGGATAAACCTTTGTACCTGGGAATAACTGAAATTTTCAACATTAACTTGATACTTGTCAATGTTTACATTATTTCTTGTTTTGGAATTTTAAAAAAATCCCTATATCTGAATTATGTTTGGAGGGGGGGCATTTATTGCCACATACAGGAACACACCAGGAACTTCTATGTGGGCAGATAGACAGCCGGTTAGAGCCATATGCTCACTGTGCTAAAAAACTTACTATGAAACTCGCTTCAAAATGCTTCACACCAGTCAAACAGTTCCATTTGGTATGTGCCTTCCTGCCAACCTTAATTACAGAAGCAATCCTCTATGGGACCTCAGAAGATGTGGCCTTTCTTAATAAGATGTTGGGTTCTACATCTAAGTGGGAAAAGCTTGGGAGTAGACCAAACTGTTTCATGGGCCATTCCAGCTCAGCTACACCAAGTGGGGGAAAAGATATTACAAGAACCTGAGGGATTTATACAACATTGAAAATGTATAAAATATAGTACTGAGAGTTATATGATGAAAGGACTTGGAAATGGGCTAGAGGACCTGGGACTGGGAGAATGAACAAAGGCTAAGAAATAGGGGGAACCTTTGGATTGAAGCTACCCAATGTCGAACTTTTTAGAAGATCTAATGACCTGGTTGTGTGACCTTAGGCAAGTCACTGAACCCCATTGTCTAGCAAAAAGCTAAATGAATGAATGAATGAAAAAATAGAACTGACGGTAAAGAGAAGAGACATTGGCTCTCCCTGATCATCATTATCATCTTGAACCCCATTTAACACCTGAACCTCAAAGCATTTTATTCTATGGTGAAACAATTTAGAAAGGTACTAGGTACTCACTCACAACTGCTTTAATGTTCATAAATAATCTGACTACAGAAGCAAAATCACCCCAAGCTAGAACTCTTACAAAATGTCCACATCTCAATCACAGGGTCTGAATTCAGATCTCAATGGAAGCTACCTTGAAGTAGAGAGAGACCACCTTGGTGATAGAAAGAAGAAAGAAAGAAAGAAAGAGAGAGAGAGAGAGAGAGAGAGAGAGAGAGAGAGAGAGAGAGAGAGAGAGAAAAGAAATATCTCAAGACTGAAGCAGATTTAAAGGTCAGATAGTAATTTTAGAATATTATACAAAAATCTTCAAATGCTCAAGCAGTTAGTATCACCTTTCCCCTCTCCCATTTGTATTTTTCTGTGGCAGAGCATTTTAAGATAAGATCACACTAGTTTCCAATTTCTTTGCCTCAAATTTATCGTGTGTGAAGGTGGGAATAGTACCATCACATGAACTGTTGGAACTCATAGGGGTGTCAGGAATTAATGAGTTAAGGTTTATAGAGAGATCAGAATTCCTTGAGTAGAAGATAATCCATAAGTATAGGGAAATATATTCTGAAGTCTTGTTATATTTTTCTTAAAAGTCACTCCTTTTTTGTTTGAAGTGCTATGTAGGAGGGTTTAAAAACACATTCCATTCTGACTCTCTTACTCTGTTCCCACAGCTACCATCTGGTATAGAGGGAGAGCCTCCCTAATTGACACTAATGACTGGGAGATCCATTGCAAATTACTAAATTTTTCAAATTAGCAAACATGATTAGAACAATCAAAGACTTTGCATCAAACTAATGTACTTTATTGAGAACAATGAAAAATATATTTGAGTAAGATATTAGAGTATAACATAGTAGAGTAAATAGGTACTTTCATAGCAATTTACTTTTCTATTAGGAAGCAGTAGCATGTAATGTCTTATGGAAAACATTAGTCTTAATTTAGAAAGATATGCTTGCACATTGTACTTTTCTGAATTATGCAGAAATGTATATATATATATATGTGTGTATATATATATATATACACACATATATATATATACATACATGTATTGAAGTGAAATGTAACTATAAAGTAATGGGAATGGGTTTTTCCCCCTTGGGAGTCTTGTGGTTTCAGGGTCATTATTTGACATTATCATTAATCACAGTGAGCTATATAGTTAGTATTTTAGAGTCAGAGAACAGATAAAGGGTTAGTAATGCATTGAATTTGGAGGCAAAAGACTCAAAAGACCTTGATTCAAACAGCATCTTCACCACTTGCTAGTTCTGTAACTCAAGCAAATCACAGCCTCTCTGGTTCTCAGTTTCCCCTTCTTTAAAATGAGGCATTTACATGTAGGTTTTTATACTATGAGAGATGGTGGGATTTTAATTGTGCTAATAGTGGTAAATAATCAAAGGTCTAGATGAAAGATGTCAACCAGGAATGATCACAGAATAATAGAACTGCAATTCTTTCTTACTCATTTTTCAATGATCTCCCCCTCAACAAGATGTTTGGTAAGTGGACATCCCAGTTCCACTCAAATTAGAGTGGGAGGAACCTGTCCCTTTTAAAGAAGCCCCCCTTTAACTTTTGGACAACTTTGAGTGTTTAAGTTTGCCATCCATCTCCCATCCCAACCTCAAACACACACTTAGAATCTAAAATGGAATAAATAACTTCTGGAATCACCATCAGCTCTAAATAGTAGTCTTAGGATTCAGAGGAAAGTATCTAAAAGTTGAGATGTTCAAACAGCATGGCAGACTGGTAGGATAACCATCAAAAACAGTTATCTACAGCTTCTATAGCTGGTTAGTTCTGTACTGTGAGGCCAAACAGAACACATCTGATCCTTTTTTTACATGACTGACCTCGAAATATCTGAAGGCATCAATTCCTCCCTAGGATGAACACCAGCAACAACCGACCAATAAACAACTAAACCTTTCCAAGCTAAACAATTCACAATTCTGTCCCTGGATCACATAAACACACTAGTTCATCTTCTTGGGATACTCTATTCATAATATTTGAATAATAAAATATTCATAATTTTGTCTTTGCCATATATTTAGTAATTGTTTCTAGCTTCTAAATATCTAAAAATTTTATATTTCTGATAACTCTACCTTTATCTGAGTAAATAGTAAATATGTTGAAAAGTTAAAGACCAATGGCAGATCCTTAGGGTCAGTACAGTAAAGCTTTCCTTTCAATTTGACACCATCAGTTCATTAATGACTAGTCTTTGGTCTATTATCCCATTATTATTCCATTGTCAACTGTATTATAAGCAAGTGCATATCTTTTCCTTTTAAGGTGTATTATGGGTGACTGTCACATAATATGCTAAAACAGGTATACTATGCATCAGGAATCACATGAATTATATTTTCAAAAATTGAAAAGGGATTATCCTTGCTGGGCTATTTTGATGAAAGTACATTGACTCAGTGATGATTGCCTTCCTTTCTAAAAAAAAAAATCTCTCTAATAATTGGTCTTGAATTTTTGTAGAAATGGATGTCAGAGTCAGCTTGTTTTATCCAGTACTGTGGCACCTACCCCAGAGTAAAGTATTTTCACTGGGTCAATAGCTCAGCAATAATATGTGACAATTCTTTAGAGACCCAGGAATTAAAAATTTGTATGGTTTCTGTGAATTAGACTCACTGCAGGCAATTAGGTGACATCTTTCCAGGCCTTCATTGAGTTTTAACTACCTGCCAACCAGTTTTGATCTAGTATTTCTATTCTTAAGACCATTCTCTTTTTTTTATAGAAAGTAGAACTTAAATGCAAGTTGAATAATCCAGACTTCTCCCCATTGCCCGTTATAATTTCTTCCACCTTGAGAACTTGCCTATCTTTCTTTCTCCCTTACCTCCACCAACATAAGTTTAACACCCCTTTTTGTCATTAAGCAATTATCCCCAATATTGCTTCATTATAAGATTTGCTGCTTTTGATGGTATTTACATTATATATTTATGTCTATTTATATGCTCTTAGAAAATATTTTCTTTTTTATTATAAATTGGTCAATGACTCCCTTATATATCTACTTCAGTCTTAGTAGATAGGCCCTCTTTTGTGTAGAATCACATGAACTTGTGCCTTTAGAATTTCATTCTTAGGAACATCCCTTCCCTTTTGAGCTAATATCATGTAAAGTTGCATGCTACAGTATCTTGTATATAATTTTCCTGACCTTTTCAAAATCTATTCTCAAAAAAAAATTGTATGGATGTTCAATTATTATTGATTTTCCTCTCCTCCAATATAAGCTCTAAGAAAGAATGGTGACTTCTCCAATGGTTCTTATCATTTCTACAACAGCAGTAATTTCCTCCTTGTCAGTCAGATTCAGGTCAGATTAATATAACCCTTTACCACTTTCTCTTCTTTTTGAAGAATGAAATCTTCATTAAGACAAGTTAAGAATATCTGCTCTTCTCCAATGATAAATGGTGAAAGGATATGACTAGGAAGTTTTCAAAGGATGATATCCAAGCTTTCAGTTGCCATATGAAAATAAGCTCCAAATCATTAATATTAAAGAAATGTAGATTAGAGACTCTGAGGTATCAACTCTTACATCAGATTGACAAAAGAAGAAAATGACAAATGTAGGAGGAGCTGCTGGAAAACACATCCATTAGAGGAGTCAATCGGTTCAGTCATTCTGTAAGACAATTTGGAACTAAGTCCTTCAGAGTAGTAACTTGAGCATTCCTTTTTATTCAGTGATATCATTAGTAGGTCGTACCTTTAAGAAATCAAAGGAAAAAAGACTCAAATACTACAGAAGGTCTTTTGGAGTGTCAAATAACTGAGAACTAAGCAAATGTCTATCATTTGGGGAAAGACAACAGATTATTATTATTCATTATTGTTATTGTATGTAATAGAATGCTATTGTGACATAAGAAATGGTGAGGAAGTTGGGAATACTTGTATGAACAAATGCAGAGTAAAATTGACAATACCAAAAAAATACAATGACAGTGAACCTTGAAAGATTTCAGAACTCTCCTTCATGGCAAAAAATGCCCAAAAATTCCTTTACTTTTCACAGAAGAGGATAGGAATTCTCATGAATGGATATCCTCATGTCAGGATTTTTTTACCTTTCCCTAACTAGGTAATCTATAGACTATACTATTCTATAGCTGGTGTAATATAATATTTATTTTTTTCCTGCATTTTACCCTAAGTTTTGTGTCATCTTTTTTGTATGCAAGCCTTTATGAACACACATTTTATTGATTCAGTTCTTTTTAAATAAGACATATTTTACATCAATACTTCGGGTACAAGTTCCATTCTGTCAAATCTTTCTGATAAATATATATGTGTATGTGCATATATACATAATATTCATAAATAGATGCTCTTTGTACATGTATTATTTACACATAATTGAATTCAATCCCTCTGGCACATGAGGAAATAGTCCCAGATTTGGGAAGTGAATTGCCCAAGATCATATAATCCCAAACATAAGAGCTGGAAGAAGTTAGGTGCAGTTTGGGTAGCAGTGTGGATAGAGTTAGGAGGATCTGAGTTCAAATCTTATGTTTGTCTGGTTGTGTGACCTTGGGCAAGTCGCTTAACCCTGATTGCTTCACATTCTGGGCCATCTCCAGACATACTGATCTTGTCACTGGACCCAGATGACTCCTGAGGGAAAAAAATGAGTCTGGTTATTGAGCACAGCATGCCTTCACTCAAATCAAATCCATGTGCATGTCAAGGCATCACCTCCCTGTTGTCATGGTCTTCTTCAAGAATAAAAAAAAAGTTAAACCAACTATTTATTTTTACAAATTTATCCATTTTAATAATCTAAATCTATCTGGTGCATTGTTTCCTCTCTTCTTATCTATACTGTCCACTGTGGATTACTGGTACCTCTATGAATCTCCTTCCTGTCTTGTATCTACTGTTCTATATGGTATATGACTTTGAAGTTACATGTGAATGGTTTTTTCCCACAGCCTTCATTTTTGGCTTAGAATTTTCTCAGACATTTTCCCAAATCCACAGGTAAATTTATTTTCATAAGAACACTTCATTATTGATTAACAAGTCTTATATCTTAAGCTATAGCTATACATCCAAATCCTATTTTCACATATAATTTTTTAAGATAGTCATTTAAAAAAAATCCTACATTTTCAGGGAAGATAGGATCTCTCCATTGTTCATAATAGGTTGATATATCTGTCTTAAAACTCTCATAGAGTCATTACGCAGAATTACACTCTACCCAATAGTACTGAATCATCACCTTTTCAGACAGGTCAGTTTAACCTCAGTGGGAAGAATCTCACATCCAATGAATAGTTTCAAATGCCCTTATCTTCCTTTTGTGCCATGTTTTTCTATCTTCTAGCACATTAGTATCCTCTCCGAGGAACCAGAACCCTTTTCTCCCATGCTTCTCTCGGATGCTTCCAAAGAACACAGCATTATTTCTGATCATTTGGAGAGATACATTTCTATTGCAAGTGTCAGCCAGGTGGGAGAGGATAAAGGACCAGACTTGCAGTCAGTAAGACCCAAGTTTGAATATTAACTCATATACTTAGTGACTGAATAACCACAGGCAAGAAAGGGTGCCTCTTTTCATCATATTCTTCATCTGTATATATATATATGTGTATGTGTGTGTGTGTGTGTATATACATATATAACCATGGCATCATGGGAGTGATGCTATGACAAGCACATGAATTAGATTTGAGTGGGGGGATGGGTGAGCTGTGCTAAGCCATCAACTTCACTTTCTCCTCTAGAGCTATCTGGGTCCAGCAGACAGATATGAATCAGATGAATCAGTATGACTGGAGATGACCCTGGATGTGAGGAAATGAGGTTTAAGTGACTTTCCCAAGGTCACACAGTTAGTGAGTGCCAAATATCTCAGGCTAGATTTGAACTCTCATCCTCCTGACTCCAAGACCAGTGTCTAACTGCTATATATATATATATATATATATAATATAAATGTACATAATACATACATGTATGCATAAAACATAAATGCATATAACACAATGCACATATTCACATAATTTTGCATTTCTTAGAGAATTATCTGAATAATAAGTATTGCCATTCTTTCCCTTTCTTCTCTAGAAGGGAGATCATCTGTACCTTGTGTCACTTCATATAAATATAACATGCTCTCTTTTAGTCATTAAAGAATGACTCTCTCTCTCTCTCTCTCTCTCTCTCTCTCTCTCTCTCTGTTACAAATCCTTGGACTTGGAACTGGACTCCTCAGTTTTCAGACATTCTTGTTGGTATGCCTCATTGTTTATAATCTTCAAACCCTGTGACTCTGTTTCTCTAGATTTTTATTATCAGACAAAATCTCTCACTCCCACATAGTATAGCATAAATTATTTTACTAGTATAAATTGTTTTAATACATGTCTAAGCATGTGACTTTTCTGCATTAAAGGGAGTGTTCTTATAATAGTCTTTTGGAGTCCAGATATATACATATTCACATATGTATGTATGAATATATGTGTGTTTTAGATAACAGAGAGAGATGAAGTTTAGGACAAGAAGGGGTCAAACCCAGGAATTTTTTTGTTTTTTCCTTCCAAATATTAATTTCATTCCTCTCATGAAACTCTTTTGAGCTCAAATAAGGTAAACAAATAAAAGTCTCAATTTAGAATTTTGAACTACAGAACCTGTAAAAATGTATTACTCCCTTTTAAATTCTCTACATTCTGATGAAATTAGCCCATTTGCTATTTCTTATTCACAGCATTCTACTTCTGGTCACCATGCCTTTGCACAAGTTGGTCATCATGCTTGGAAGTCGTTCCATTCTCATCTTCATCCTTCTTAATTGCTACCTTAGAATTCCTAGAAAATGACTTTGCTGCTTTGACATAATTGATTTCATTTTGTACCAAGCCAACATTTTCTAATGAAGGAGTTTGATGTTTTTTAAGTTGTTTTTTGAATATTAAAATAAATTATGTATGTGTCAGATAGGATGATCAAAGTATGTATATATATATATATACACACACTTTTATCATATATATATTCATAAGTAACTGATTAAGATAAGAAACCCTCTGATAGTTCAGACCACAAAAATTTGGAAAACAAAACAAAACAATACAAAATCCCCAAAAATCCAACCCTTCTGAATCTGATGAACATTTCATAAAAATTATTTCTTATGTAACTCTTTCCCTTACTTCTAATTCCTCATAACAAAAATAACTACTCTGTAAATGTGTTTATCAAAATACGTATGTACAACGCTGACCTGACTGGTCACCACTGAGGGGAAGGGAGTGGGAAGGGAGGCTGGAAGGAAATTCTGTAACTTAAAAATATACATGTGCAGATGGATGAAAATAAATTTTAAAAAAATCAAAAAATAATTTGGAAAATAACCTTAGAAAAACAGACCGTCACCACCACAATTCAGGTATGAAAATAAATTTTAAAAAAATCAAAAAATAATTTGGAAAATAACCTTAGAAAAACAGATCGTCACCACCACAATTCAGGTATAATCACCTAATGTCCATAGCTAAAACTATATGACCCATAAGAGCTTCCAGTCTTCAGTCTGTTCTTGGGGTGTGACTGAAATTGATTTCTCCATTTCTCCCCTTTTCCCCACTCTAGGCTGAAGCATCCCTCATGTTCACTTGAGGGCAGTACTGGTTACCTGACAGAGCTCTGCAGACTTTCCAGGCACCCAGCTGGAGGGGGACACATGACTTCTAGCAGACAGAAAATGAAATTTCTCCTTTTGTACCAATTTCAAATGCTTATTGGAAAATTCTAGGAAGTCAGATTAATGGTTTGTTTCTAGTGGGATTAAGGTTTGCATTGTCCAATAGGTAACATAAACTACTATTTTCAAGCTTTTGATTAAAAATGTTTGATGTAAGTGTAAACAGTCTTTTTCTCATACTAGTTAGCATAAGTCATTGGCAGATCACTGCATGGTACCTCCTGCTAAACACTTTTCCAGATTCCCCAGTTATGAGTACCTCCTTGCCTTTGAAATTACTTAATATTTAATTTGTACTTACTTATATGTGAACGCATAACCCAGCATCTGATTAGTGCATGCTATACAGTAACTTAAATGTTTTTGGTGGATCAGTTGAATATAAATTTCCAATTTATCTGTGTTTCTTGATTTAAAACTAACCCCCATCACAACAATGGGCATTCTCCATGACGGACATTTCCCACAACGGCAAAATAATTAGGAAAGGAGAATTTGGTTGTTTTATAGGTTTGCTATAATCCTGAAATTGCGCTGTAAGGCATTCCTACTTTTTTTTTTGTCATGCAATGGAAGTTCATGTTTTTGGGGAAAGGAGTAGGCAGGGATTTGTTAGCATATTGACAGTGTGATTGGACAAAGAGGAAAAATGAATCTGTTATTAAGACACAGACCAAAATTTGCCCCCTCCCCCCATTAAAAATATAGGATCTCCCTTAGCAACTGCTCTTCTATTTAATTTGGCATATGTACAAAGTGAAAGAATACTGTAACCTTGAAATATTTATAGCTAAGTTAACCTTATTTTTATTCAGACATATTTATGGCTCAATTAACAGGACTTGTTAACATGTCTGAAATATTCTAAGAAGAAGAAAATTAAATATTTACAAAGAATCAATTTCAACTTTTTTGCAACCATTTTGCAATTTTCAGAGATGCGTTTGCTCAAGCCCCAAAATCTAGGTGAGGGATAGGGTGACAAAAGAGATTAGAATGGACAATTAAAAGTATGAAGGAGCTAGACAAATTAACTTTTTTACTTCATTACAGTGTCTCTCAGAAGAACTTTGCCCCTTTTCTTTTTTCTTTTTTGTCTGCCTCATATGCTTTCAATATTTTTTCATTGGGAATTTTTTTTGTATGTATTGCAATTTGACTGATTAAAAGTCTATGATCTGGTTGTAAATGAATAACCTATATTGTATTGCTTGCTATCTTGGGGAAGAGAGGGAAGGGGAAGGTGAGAGGGAGAAAACTTCACAAAAAGGAATGTTGAAAACTATCTTTATATATAATTGACAATTAATTAATTGAATAATTAATTTTTTAAAAAACCTATGCTCCCAAATGAAGTCAGACCTATAAAAGTATTGGGGACACCATTGTTCATGGGAAATTTTTATCGTTATAATCCCACTGTTCTGCCTAGTCATTATCATCCCAGAATTGTTAATCCACTAAAAACCTTTGCCCAAAATGTAGCCATTGATAGGGATCTATTCATTGGTTCTTTATTCAACAATTATTCATCAAGCATTTACTTTGGATGAAGCATTAGAAAAGGGATTAAGCTTCTGGGAAAAGAACCCTCCTGTCTAGGAATGGCTAGAAATATGATTTGAATTGGATGTATCTTTTGAATACATTGTAAAAATCTCTTTATGGCACCTATTCAGACATTTACTTGTGTACTTTGGCTCATTCCCCAATGGAATAGAGAGGGGGAAACAGGACAAAAAGAGAAGTAAATGACTACCCTAGTAGATGGTTACAAGTCAGTCCCATAATAGTGTTCTGTTAAGTGAAGAGCTACAGAGACAAATGAGCCAAGGATAAGTTGAGGGTGAACATTTAGAGATAATCAGGGGGGGGAAAAGTAAGATGGAAATGTCAACAATAAGAAAGTTTAATGTAGAAAACTTAATTTCCTGGAATTAGCCACATCTTATCCTACAATTTTTAGAAAATTTGATGAGAAAGAAAATTGATGACAAACTTCTTCCCTCCACCCTTCCCATCCCAATTTCTATTTTCTCCATAACTGCCTTGGTAGATGCCCAGGTCATTCATGAGAACTCAAGAGGCATGGCTCAGCAGTCACCACAATATTTACCCTTAGGGATTCAATTCCAACAAATCCAGCTCCCAAATTGGTTTAAAGACATTTCATCCTTAAAGGTTTCTGTCATGTTAAAAAAAAAAAGCAAATCGTACTTAATCTACTGCTTAAATTGAAGGTGAAAGACAGTAGACATTAACCTAGGGTCTCCATTACAGTTAAGTTGCATACAATTTCATTGAAATGCCTTGGTTGAAATGGAGGGATGTTACCAAAGGTCTAGGTTGCTTTGAAACAGAAACAAATCATTTCTTTTTGCAAAACTGGAAGAAAGATGCTATGTAAAATGGGGAACATTATGGTAAATGTAAGCGATAAAAAGCTTGTCCCTTATTGGTTTGAGGAGAATTATTCTTATTTATAGTTATTTGGCACTGTAGTGTATAATGCACATCAAATTACTTATGCTGTTCTCCCAATGACTTGTGCTGTAAGCCATTCTTATTATCCCCATTTCAAAGACAGACATCCCTTTCTCACATTTTTTGTCTCATTATACTCTGATCCCAAGTCCCTCAGGGAAGATTTACTTAAAGCTTAGATTTAGCTCTCTTATTTATCTTGTTCCCAAAGGGGAATTCGGGGTAAAATGGTACTTAATATACAACATAAATGGGGGCAGCACAGATATTTACTTCTTAAACATAAAAGACTTCCTACACACAAAAACTCTTATTAATTTAAACCAAAAGAAATAATTAAATGGATTCTAAGAACTTACTTGGGTTCTCTGGTCATACCCAAGGTGATACCCTTTTTAGAATGCCCAGTTTTCCTAACATGAAGCCCCTTGTGTTCCTTATCACATGGTTGGGGTAACCTCGTTTGAATGGATGCCTATATTTTTAAAATTGCTGAAACTGAGTAGCTCATTCTCTTTCAGTAGGAAACTTTATCCATAGAATGAAGATTCTAGTTCATCCACAGTGAAAAAAACCATGAATTTGACTAGTGATATAGGAAACTATTCCCTCCTCTGCAACTAATCTTTTTTATCCTGGCTCAAAGAAATGGGTCTTGGAATATTGTGATTCTTTTTTGTGTTGTTTATGCTCCTCAGATTCTGATTCCCCTGGAACTTGGGAATTTGGACCATGGTAAATATGGAGCTAGGATTATAGATGAGATAATGAAGGGTATAACTCAGACAAGATCACTGCCATTTCACCAGGCTGTTTTCAGCAGTATACCCTGGGACCCTCATCAAACTGTCTTTTGAGTCTTGAATTTGTGAATCTGAACTGCTCCTCAGATCACACTGAAGACCAAAGAAATTTACTAGGTAAGTATAGAGAGAAGTGTAGAAGTAAGGGTAGGACCAGTGAAAGGTGTAAAATCATCCAACCTACAGTGATAAATCAAAGTCATCCCCTCAAAACCACAGATCTTATTGAACCCCAATGGTCTAAAAATACTCAAAACATTACCTCAAATCTATCTCGGATAGATAGGAAAGAAGTGAGGGTAATAAGCATTATTACTCTAAGGACACTGAAGAATGGAGAGTTTAGAGATCATGATGAGGACAAAGGCTACGGATTGACATTGTCAGGCAGAGAAAAAGATATAAATGATAAAATATTATAATCAGATGAAGGAATTTCAGAGTTCATTAAAATGGAAGCAGAACATGTGTGGAATATGGCAAGAGTAATCACAGACCAAAGAAAATGAGTAAATTTCAGAATTGGGAAGTTAGGGCGTGTGAGCGAATATGTACAGGGATGTTCCAAAGTATATTGACAATAACTGGGGAGCAGAGCAAAACTGAGCAAGGAAGGAGAATATCCTGTGGATCAGTAGATAGCAGCCACCAGAATCTTATTGACTGATAAATATAGATTAAAGGAATCTCAAAGGAGGAAAGGATACTGAATGGTGGTGGTAAAATGAAAGTTTGGAATCAGCAATGGACAGCAATGATCATTCTTTCTCTTCCCAGTAGAATGGAATGTGGAATAATATACCTCCTTACCCCATTGAAAGTCCAATTGACACTGGAATGGGTGGGCAGAGAGAATGAAATATCAGGAGTGAGGAAAGAAAAATGTTTAAAATGAAAGTGAGTTTATTAAATATGGAGCAGGCATTCCAGAGATCATAATAGAAGGGGTGGGTAAATGTATACACTACATACATATACATATATATGTTTATATGGACATATATGTGCCCATGCATATAGATATAAAATCTGAAAATCAGAAACTGAAGACATTCTATGAAATGCTTTGTATGAGGCAAATATAACCAGTGTGGTTGTACAGAAGGTGAATTTATATGTTCATTTGCAGGTAGAAGCAGCTTTTATTGCATAACCTTAATAACAAAGGTTCACATAAAAAAAACTGCATATCAGATCTTACCATTTTGCTCTAAAATGCCCTAGAAAATCCTGACAAGGCTATAATATTGGACAATATTATCCTGACCAGCACAGACTTAGCCTTTAGGTTTACCTATCCTTTCTCCATTTCCATCATTTAAACCTCTTTATCCCAACAAGCAAAACCTGTTTTGTCATATCCTTTTGCCACCTCTAATATTATGACAATTCCTACATTTTGATGAGAACAAATAGCATTTTGACTATTTTAGGGTTTTTATATTCAACTTTTAAAATTGGGTTCTTTACCTTTAAAATTGAACTTTCCTATTTTGCTACCAGCTGACAGTAGTTTCCTCAAACATAGACAATGGGTTCAACCAAGAAGATATACAGTAATTGTATGATTCTGATAAAAATAAGAATAATTTTCCTTATTTGGAAATTTTAAAATATAATTTTACTATAATTAATAATATTAAAAATATTATACTTAGGGCAGCTAGGTGGTGCAGTAGATAGAGCACTGGCCCTGGAGTCAGGAGGACCTGAGTTCAAATCAGACCTCAGACACTTAATAATTGCCTAGCTGTATGACCTTATGCAAGTCACTTAACTGCATTGCCTTAAATAAAAAAATATTAATTAAAAATATTACACTTAAATAATGGACAGATGACAGGATAAAAAAGTAGACAGGAAAATTCATAGGAAAAAAGGTAGTCAGATATCTAGATAAATAAGAACATTCATTTGGTACTTCCTATGTTTTGGGAACAGGGCTTAGCAGAGGGTTAAAAAAAAGCTATAATCTTGGGAGTTCCTGCTCTCAAGGAGTTTTCAATCTAATGTGGGGGGGGGGGGGTGAGCACAAAGGAAAAGATAGAGAGAATGTTATTTGGGTGGCAAAGAAATAGCAAGTAGGTTAAAAACTTGCAGAAAGTGAAGTTCATTAAGATTAGGGTTCTTGAAATGCTACCCTGGACAGGCAGTGAGTAATCAGGAGAGCAGGGTGACAGAGCTGAGGTTGATTCAAAGTAGAAAAGAGACTGAGAAAGAGAAAAAAGTCAAGGGATAAAACTATTAGGAAATTTATACCTTTCAAGTAATCGATCAATAAACTATTGTTAAGCACCTATTATATGGCAGGTAATGTATTAAGCACTAGCGATACAAATATAAAAATCAAGAACAGTTCCTAAATTTTAGAAGATTATGATCTAAAGAGGAGTTTACAGAATAATACAAGAGAATTTTTAAAAAATGAATTTAGAAGCCCATGAATTGGTGAAAAGAGAACTATATTTGGGTTCAAACCTCATCTTTGATTTTTTGTTTATTTTATTTTTTTTATACTAGGCAAGTCATTTCTAGGCCTGTTTCCTAAATGTTAAATGGGGGAGATGTATTAGATATCCTTTAAGGATCTTTCTAATTTTAAATCCTTCTAATTTTATGAATCTGTTATTCCCAACATTCCTTTTACTGGTTAATTCCAAATTCCATCTTATACATTGACTTTTATCAGAATTATTACATTAGATTGCCTAGAAAGAGATCACATTTTCTTAGGAATTGTAACTGTCAAAATGTACAAATCTAGGTTACTTCTGTCTGCTGGCAGTTTTTTTTTTCTCCCCTTCTCAGATACCAGAAAAATAAATTTTTAGAGTTTGAAAAAGACATATTCTCACTATCTGATTCTTCTCCCTAGTTCTTACCTGATTTTTATTTCATGTAGCAAGAGAAAGAACCTAGAGTATACACTTCTCCTGGTCCCTATTCCTTTGCACCCTATTGGTAGGAGTCTCAGGTAGTCCTGGTAGGAATCCAGCTATTGGTGACATGGCTATGGTGGAATAGGATCGTCAAAGATTGCCCTCAAAGAGTGTTAACAGCTCCTCTACTCAGGAGAGGTGTGTTAGCTTACCATAGACAGAAGGGTTAACTTGAAAGAGCATTTTTCTATCTGTTGCCCCTAGAAGCCTTTGAAAAGAGGCAGCATTTCATAGAATCACAGGATTGTTGAATTGGAATGATATCTTTCCAGTGGCAGTATTCGAATTCATATCTAAAAATATAATTTCTTTGCTTTAAATCATTACTTATTAGAGAAATGCAAATCAAAGCATTTCTGAGATACCACCTCACACCTCTCAGATTGGCCAATATGACCAGAAAGGACAATGATCAATGGTGGAAGGGATGGGGGAAATCTGGGACACTAATGCATTGTTGGTGGAGCTGTGAACTCATCTAACCTTTGTGGAGAGCAATTTGGAATCATGCCCAAAGGGCAACAAAAATGTGCATATCCTTTGATCCAGCAATACCACCACTGGGTCTATACCCTGAAGAGATGATGAAAAAGGGGAAAAACATCACTTGTACAAAAATATTCATAGCAGCCCTCTTTGTGGTGGCAAAGAATCGGAAATCAAGTGAATGTCCTTCAATTGGGGCATGACTTAAGAAACTGTGGTCTATTTCTGTGGGGGGTGGGGGGAAGGAAGCAAGACTGGGGGGGAAATTATAAAATTCAAAATAAAATCTTTCTGAAAAATAAATAAATAAATAAATAAATAGTTTCTTCTCTGCCATCTCTGATTGGGACAGACAGTTTTTGAGGTCAATCTAGCACTTTATATAGGTAAACTTTTAGAGTTTGAAAAAGACATATTCTCACTATCAGATTCTTCTCCCTAACTCTGAAAAGACTGTTGTTACTGTTCAGTTGTTTTTGATTCTGTCTGCCTCTTAGTGACACTATTTGGAGTTTCCTTGAAAAGGATAATGAAGTGATTTACCTTTTCCTTCTCCAGTTAATTTGACAGAAGAGGAAACTGAAGCCAACAGGCTAAGTGATTTGCTCAAAGTCACATAGTAAATGTCATAGGCCAGATTTGAACTCAGCAAGATGATTCTTTCTGTCTCTAAGTCTGATACTCTATTCACTGTACTACCTATCTACCCAAGAGCCTGAATTCGTGAAGATAGTCACTAGAATAAAGCTTTACTGATGATCTCACCATTTTTTTTTGAAAATGCACTATTTAAGGGATATTGTTCAAAAATTGTTCTGATATATTTTTGGTTGATTGATGGCGAGACCTTTTTTCATAGAATTGGCCATTAGTTTAAAAAATAGATTGGAGTACTTTTCTGAACAATGTCTGATGGAAAAAAAATATTTTTTAAAATCCTTCTTCATGAAATCTACCACCAGTCAATAAAAATCTAACAGAAAATTTCTGAAATAGGTATCATTAAAAAAAAATTGAAGATGGTCAATTCTTTCTTCAAGGCTAAGTACATTTTATGCAGGTGATTGAATCTACTTTTCATAGCCCCAGAGTAGAAAGCTAGCTAGTACATATTATAGTTAAAATAAGAAGAAAATTTTTTCTAGCAATTAGAAATCAGAAGTAGAGCATATGTCTTTGGAGATACCTGTCAATGTTCTTGGTCAAAAGCCATATTTGGGGGATGTGTTGGGGGGGGGGGTCAAACTCAAACAGAAACCATGGCCACTATACTTTACATGCATATGAATTTCTATGGACTGAATATTAATTTAGAAAACTCCATATTCACATTGTTCCCTGGCATTTTTATTTTATTAAATATTTCTCAATTACTTTTTAATGTGATTCTAACTGCATTTAAGAAAATTTTGAGTGCTTGATCTCTTTCTTTAGGTGTCTAACAATACCAATAATCTCGGATTCTATGCACCAATACTAAAGGTCATCTTAGTAGATTTAGTCTGATTTCTAGCATGTCAAAAAAATATTTTTTGGATCCACACTATCATCTTAAAACATGAGAGCCATCCTTCCCTGTGTTATGTTGTTTCCAAATGTAATGTGTGGTTTCTACAAACCTAAAGGCAGATAGACAACATATTGGACAGAGACTGGACATGAACTCAAAAAAACCTGAGTTCAGATGTGACCTCAAATACTTAATAGTTGTGTGATCCTGAATAAATCATTAAACACTCCAACAATTTCCTCATTTGTGAAATGAATAAAACAATAAAACCTATCTTCCAGATTTTATTGTGCAGTGAAAATAAAATAATAATTGTTTTGTGCAAACTAAATACTTGCTATTATTTGTTCCTCTGAAAATCTTGATAAAAATTTAACTGTTTGGGGTCAAACAAAGATCCCTGGGACACGAACTTCTAAGTGACATCTATTTCATCACTATTCTTTGAGTACAAAAGTTCTCAGTTTACCTGTGTGTGTTATAATCCAGTTCAAGTTGATCCATATTAGCCAAATCTTTTGAAAAATCACATGTCATTTCACTGGCATGCCAGCCGTAATAGTTTAGGGTAGCAGAGTGCTGGGTGCAGAGTTAGGAAATCCTGAATTCCAGTACTGCCTCAGACATGCATTAATTATGTGAATGCTGGGCAAAGTACTTTATCTCAATCTGTAAAATGGGAAAAAAATGTTTAAAACTTGACAGAATTGTTAAGAAGATCAAATTAGGGGTGGCTAGGTGGCGCAGTGGATAGAGCACCGGCCCTGGAGTCAGGAGGACCTGGGTTCAAATCCCATCTCAGACACTTAATAATGACCTAGCTGTGTGGCCTGGGGCAAGCCGCTTAACCCCATTGCCTTGCAAAAACCTAAAAAAAAAATTTGGGTGGGAATTCAACAGAAGTGGGGAAATAAGTATATTAGTTTTTGCAAGGCAATGGGGTTAAGCGGCTTGCCCCAGGCCACACAGCTAGGTCATTATTAAGTGTCTGAGATGGGATTTGAACCCAGGTCCTCCTGACTCCAGGGCCGGTGCTCTATCCACTGCGCCACCTAGCCACCCCGTGCCTTGTAAAAATCTAAAAAAAAAAAAAAAAAAGAATTACTTGGTGAACTATGCTTAGGTGAATGTTGCTCTACATCTGAGCTGTAAATCTGGGGTTTTGTAATATGCTGACCTTAGTTCAAATCCTGTCTCTGGCCCTGACTAACTATGTGACTTTGGCAGGCTCCATTAATCTCTATGAGTCTTAGTTTCTTCACTTGTAAATTAAGGCAGTACTTCTTTTATAGGGATGAGGGAAGGACGATGCTTTATAAGTCATAAAGTACTACAGAAGTATGTTATTACAATGATGATGAATTATCTTAACAGTTGAAATATGCTGTAGTATATTTCATATATTGCTTCAGATACAAACTCAGCAAAGAAAATTGCAAAAGAAGTCCTATTCTGCATTAGTAGAGGGCATTTTTTCACTGACAACTCCCTATAACACAGGTCCAGTCTGTGTGTTTAAATTCAATAAATCAGGAAATATTTAGTATATGTTGGAAAGATTTATACAAAACGGACAATTTCATACTTTTTAAATGTGATATTTTAAGCAGAGGTGAGCTTCAACTGTCTAGAGAACCGACTAATATAGATCACTTCATTTCCAGCTGATAACATTATAGATTGGTAGCTCTGAGGGATCTCAGCATCCATCTAGTTTAGCCCAAACATTTGATAAATGAGGCAGCAGAGTTTAAGGAGGGTGTGTTATTTGAGCAGTAAGAACCATGTCCTGATTCCAGACCTTTGAGCTTTCTATCATTCCACATCAACCAGAGCAATTATCAATCAATGATATAACAGTGCATACATTGTGTGGCATGATTTCCTATACTGAAGTAGCTGAGCACAGTGTTCTGCACATTATGGGCTTTAGAAAACTTTCTTGGATAAAAATTGATTTTAAAAGCTATAAAAATGCAGTTTCAAATGAGAGCTCGATTCGCCCTTTCCCATTAATTACTATGTTAAACCAAATTGGAATATTTCATGGGATAGGCAAACCATTGAATTAATTCATCAGTATCCACATTCTTGTATGAGCACTTTGGGTAAATCGCTAATTGGGCTCCAAATTGAAAAGCTAGATTGTATTTCAGAATCTGAATTGCATTTTCGGTTATCATTTCCTTTTCTTTACTAATCAGTGTTCTCTAGTAATATTATACGGCTGGAAATCATGGAACACAGTTTCAGAAGAATCAGACTTTGAAGTGTATATCACATGCAATGGCATAGCAAAAATGGGTTGTGTTAGTAGGAAAGGAGGTTGGTCTAGCAGTGAGGGGGAAGGACAATAGGTAAACAATCAAAGGACACTTATAAACCTCCTAGACCTTAGATGGCTCTTCTTCAAGAGGTTTATAGAAAGCCATGAACAAGATTGGCACAAGAAAAGCTAAATATGAGTTTCCATCTCTATCACTGGCAGAACAGCTCACATTAATGACATCACAAATTTTTCAAAGGAATTATGCTACTCTAAGATTTTTTTTTGATGCAAGCAAAAAAATTCCTTGTGTTTCTTGAAAAAGTATATTTATCTATTTGTAGGCATATTGGTTTTATTTTTATCTTTAGATCCCTAGGACTGAATTCAGGGTTGGCATATAGTTAAGTCCTCAATGCATAATTGTTATTTTGATGTATTAATAGAAAATGTCTCATAAATTTTCTTAAGGACCTGTTTCAGAGCCCAGATGTTTTGCTTCTTTTTTTTGGTGACCTTAATAAAAGCTTTCTTCAGTTCATGGTCACTTCAGAAAAACGATTGCAATCAAAATTCTGGAGTTCTCAAGAATGACTAACTTATCAATCACCATTTTTCAGTACCTATGCTGCCTGTTTTTTTTCTAGGACACGGGTATACATATTAGGCATTTCCTTAAGAGCAATTGCTCCTTGTAATATGTTGTGGGGAGTTATTTCATCAACATTCTAATAGTTTCCATGTATTAAGGAACAACTATTTTCTTCTTTCATACTGGAAAAAAAATTCATTTATAGCTCTTGCACAGAGTTGAATTTTCTAAACAGTCAATAGGTAATTTTCCAAATATTAAAGGTTCTCTACAACATTACAATTTTAATTTGTTACTCTCAAGTGGCTTTTTTTATTGCACTTGCAATCATACTAATACGAACATTTTCCCCTCATAACATTCCTGAATATTAGAAAATCTGTATATTAAATTAGTCTAAATGGTCAATCTTTAAAAATTTAATAGACATAAGGCAAATACAGCACTCTACACCCTCAATCAGATAGTGCTATGAAATTTACTCTTATTTTTTTAGGTTACAATTTTTTTTTATTGTGTCATGTTATTAACCAGCCACCTCTCCACTGGTTTTGCAAAGTCATTTACCAGAAAGAACTATTAACTGTTCCCAGTTAATGTCAGAAGATACCAAAAATTAACTGAGACTACTCCATACGTAATTATTATAATGCTATTCTTCAACCTTTTCCTGTAAAAGTAAAGTTCAAGGAAGCAATATCAGATGTCTTAAATCTTTGAAAATGTCCAATTTTCTGCCTACATAGCAGACATAGAATTCTTATAAGCATGTGAAAGGCTGTTCTTAGGAGATACCCATAATTAACAAGTCCTGCTGTTTCTTCCTTCAAAAAGTATTTCAGATTTGTCTGTACATTCCATTTCTACTATTCCTGCTCTCACTGAGACAATCATCACCTCATTTCTGGATTATAGGAAAAATGTGCTTAACAAGTTCCTTGTGACCATACCACAATGCATTCTTTTCTTCCAGAATTCTTATCTATTGTACAATCAGTGCTTTACTTGGGTATTTACTTCTTCTTAAATTGTTTCTAATATGTTCAATTTTGATTGTCCAAATAGACCTTGAGAACGGTGGACTTTTTTTACATTTCTTTTGTCTTATAATACTTATAGTATTACTCAGGACGATACTCTATTAATAGGTGTCATTTGATTACCCAACATAATATTGAGAATGTCTGAACAAGAAGATGCGCCTAATGTAATCCCAGCCTCACCAAAAAAAAAAAACAAACCCTTTTAAAAAGAACTGTAGCTTTCATTACTGTCAACAACGTACCTTGATGGTAATCCTTTGAATGCTATACTTTTAGCTACTGTTGCTACAGTAGTTACCTACAGTGGTTCCTTTCTTTGGTTAATAACTATAGGATAATTGAATACCTTGCAACTGTTTAGGCATTTGACATCAAGGTTTTTAAGAATTCTCAGTCAAGTACAAACAATATGGGTGTTGAGACAGATAATGTAAGAGTGGGAAGGATGAGAAGGAGAAAGGACTAAGCTAGATATCCTTGGTAGTCTGAGCATAGAAAGTCTGAGAAGTGCTTCTGATAGAATCACTAGGAACTTCTGCAGTAGCCTCAAATACTTACACATCAAATTCAATGGCCAACTGAAAACTGCTTCTGGCAAAGAAAGTGTTTATTTTTCTTTCAAGGGAAGAATGGAAAAAATAAGATCTCTTTGGACAGACTCTTTGATTTGGATTGCCCCTGGCTAACTGTGTGACCTTGAGTAAGTCAGTAGTTTCTTATCCTCATTTTCTTCCCTGTCAAATGAGAGACTGAACACAGTGCCTGAATAAAAAACTGAAATAAAAGACAATGACTACAAAGTCAGAGGACAGGGTTCAGCCTTTCACAGTTACTTCCTGTGGGATCATGAACAGGTTACATCACTTCTGGACCTCAGTTGCCTGATGGCAATGAAAGGGTTGGAATAGATACCTTCTACTTCTAAATTTATCATCCTGTAGTGAGTTGAATTTTAGGTTTCATCTCATTATGATCATAAGTAGAAATTTCATTATTAGAATTTTATAACTTTTAGCCAAAATATTCATTAAATACATATAAAAAAGTTTTTTAAGAGCTAACAGTGCATAATTTCCCCACTTGCTCCAGTTCGGGATTGACTATCAAAGTCAGCATAAAAATTATAATTTTTGTTAAGGGTTGATCCATCCAAATAATCTGATCAGTTTTCTGATAAATCTGAGGGTTTTTTTATTATTTGTTTTAACATTAATGCTGGATAGCAACCATGAATTGAAATGGAAACTTGTTTTAAAAATACATCTATTTAAAGTGAATTAAAATAATGCTGGTTTTGTATTCTTTCACATAAAGACGTCAATTTGGGTTACAAATTTACATATCAAAATTTACATAGCTAAACCTCCTGGATAAAACAAATCATACAGTCATTTCATGCAGAAATTGTATTAATCCAAGACAGAAAGAGGAAGTGGAGGAGTTTTAGCTTGGAAGAAGGAAGATCTGGGGTCTAGTATCTTTTTTTGATTCATAGCAACTGTGACCTTAAATAAAGTCACTTCAATTCCCTTTCCTCAGTTTCCTCATCTGTTAAATGAAGTGGAAGAACTCATTGACAGCATTCATTGCACTTTTCAATTCTTCATCTTTGTCATGGATTAATTTCACACTGAAAGACAGTGCAGGTTAAATAATGGAATATGTTGGCTTAAGTTTGAGTTGGTTTTTGTTTTTAATGCTGTGTTGTTATATACCAATGCAATTGAAAAATGATTTTCCATTTTCTCCCATAGTCTCATACTGGGAGCATGTCAAAATTGAATATTCTGCCCTCTTCATGGGACAGTATAAGGAAAAGTGATCCTTCCCAACAAATTCCAGCTGTTAGTGAATTTCAGAAAAAAAAGAATGACTCACATATATAGGAAAGTTGTTTTTGATGTATCTTTTCCTTCTCAGAAGAAAATATTGAAATAAGCACTCAAGGCTAATAGTTATGCCTTTCTGCCCCAGAGTTGCATTCTTTCCTTTCAAAATCCATCAACTTGAAAGAAGAGCAAGCTATCCTTTTGAAAATAGAGGTTATATTAAGTAAATGCCTTGCATGACTAACAAAATTCTCTCATTCAGGAGAAAATTCTGATTTAAATTTTAAATCAGTAGTGATCTGTATCCAAAACTCTTTTTAAACAAGAAAGAAAAATCAACTCTATTGCCATGGAGGTAATTTGTGACGCATAATGCACAATGGATCTAATCTTTCATATGACCTTGCTTACCACAGAAAAAAAAATGCACCAAGGCCCTAGAAAGGAAAGAAGCACACAGAACTAATGTTTACTTCATTTTGATAAAATTGAAGCAAAGGATTTTTCAATTCAATTATTTTCATTGCATTATGCCTGTAAAAGCATCATGCAAAACATGACCAAGACAATGAGCTCTTTTTCTGTAGAATAAAGATTAAAGGGTATACCACTATAACAAAGGAGTTTAAATAATTTCACTTCAGGTTAATTAAATATTCTCTCTTTCTGTATATGACATCTGCAAGGACATGATTGGTTGGTTTCTTTTCTCAGCATCTTTATCGCTAACTCTAGCCAAGATATTTGCATAATGCAACTGGTCAGAGAAAATATGCTTAGTTGGTTCTGTGAGTTCATCTGGATAGTCACTTCTGCTCCTTGCAACTATGGATCATGACCAAATTATCTTCTCTTTCTGCATCATTTTAATTCCTGCCCTCTTAAATTTCTTCAGTCAGGATCATCATGCTAGAGATCCTCCTCTAACAAGGTTAAAGTTTCATGGGAACCCTCCTATGATCTTTTTTTTTTAAATGACTATTCTCATTAAATGACTGATTCATTTTTTTCATATCCATGAAATGGATATCCATATCAATATCCATGATGGCATAGTTAATGTTGCTTCTTGGTTGGTTGGTTCTTGTCCTTTGTTATTAAAGAAGACCAAAATGACATCACTATATTAGAGACTGCTGCTTCTTAAGCCATTGTTAGCTGTAAACCATGATGCATCTTTTAATTATATGATTTAACATGAGGAAAAGAGTTTAACCTTATTCTGTTCAACCTCAGAGGGTAGTATTAGGAAAGATGGGTGGAGTTTAGAAAAAGACTTCTTGATATAAATAGTGGTACAGCATGTGGTCCCAGATACTTGAGAGGCTGAAATTGGTGGATTGTCTGAACTTGGGAGGTCGGAGCTACAGGAGAACTAAAATAGGTCATGTGTCCGTTCTAAGTCAGACAAGGAGTCTCCAGTACACCAAAGAAATCTGCCCAGGTTGGGGATAGAGCATGTGAAAGTTTCCATTCTAATTAGCTGTGGAATCATGCTCATGAAAGTACATTGAACTTCCATCCTAGGAAAGACAAATCCATTTTCAAAACTAAACTAAAATAATACAAATTAGAAAAAATCAAAATCTTGCTAACGATACATATATTGAAAAGGTATTAGGCTGCTGCCTCAAGAAGGAGTGGATTGTCTCTTACTGTGTGAATGTGTGTGTGTGTGTGGGGGGTGTCTTCAAGGCAGTAGCAGGATAACCACATAAAATCTGTTATATTGAGGAATCTTTTGGGGTATCCTCCATCATCCCTTTCTCCTTCTGCCTTTAATCTTTCCCAATATCAGGGTCTTATTTAATGAACCCTATCCTCTCATCATGGGACACTTCTTTTTTTTTTAAATTTATTTTTATTAAAGATATTATTTGAGTTTTACAATTTTCCCCCAATCTTGCTTCCCTCCCCCCCTCCCCCCCACAGAAAGCACTCTGTCAGTCTTTACTTTGTTTCCATGTTGCACCTTGATCCAAATTGGGTGTGATGAGAGAGAAATCATATCCTTAAAGAGAAGAGAAGTCTAAGAGGTAACAAGATGAGACAATAAGCTATCTGGTTTTTTTCTAAATTAAAGGGAATAGTCCTTGCACTTTGTTCAAACTCCACAGCTCCTTATCTGGATACAGATGGTACTCTCCTTTGCAGACAGCCCAAAATTGTTCCCGATTGTTGCACTGATGGAATGAGCGAGTCCTTCAAGGTTGAACATCACTCCCATGTTGCTGTTAGAGTGTACAGTGTTTTTCTGGTTCTGCTCATCTCACTCAGCGTCAGTTCATGCAAATCCCTCCAGGTTTCCCTGAAATCCCATCCCTCCTGGTTTCTAATAGAACAATAGTGTTCCATGACATACATATACCACAGTTTGCTAAGCCATTCCCCAATTGAAGGACATTTACTGGATTTCCAATTCTTTGCCACCACAAGCAGGGCTGCTATAAATATTTTTGTACAAGCAATATTTTTACCCTTTTTCATCATCTCTTCAGGGTATAGACCCAGTAGTGGTATTGCTGGGTCAAAGGGTATACACATTTTTGTCCTTTGGGCATAGTTCCAAATAGCTCTCCAGAAGGGTTGGATGAGTTCACAAGCTCCGCCAACAGTGTAATAGTGTCCATGGGACACTTCTAAATTTAAAATTCTTTGAATTTATTTTTCTGAAGGAAGCTTTCTTCTCTACAAGGAAACCAAGGTTACATATGGAACAAATCATATCTTCCTTTAAAAGTCTTATGGTTCATTTAATCCATTCTGGAAGTCCCTACTATTATTCTATGATTTTTCTTGTCCATAAAATTCATTTTTTCCTAATATAGTTTAGGTTTACTTTCCTTCATGGAATAATACTTATCCATCATGCCTTGGACTCCATTTTACTTATTTTTAATTTTGGTTCAAATCATTAAATTTTTATTAAGTACTATATACAGGGGCACTTTGCTAAGTGCTGAGAATACAAATAAGAAAGAGTTTGACCCTGTCCTCAAGGAGCTTAGAATCTGATGCAAACTGTTATTGTTCAGTAATTCAGTCATGATTCTTCCTGATCCCATGTCCCATAGAATGTTAAATAGTTCTTTCTGTCCTTTACTATATACCAAAGACATCCAATCTCATGTCTGTTACTTTCACGACTAACTATCCATCTCATCCTCTGCCATTCCTTTCTCCTTCTACCAATATCAGGTCTTTTTAAGTAAGTCCTATCTTATTATGTGGCCAAAGCAATTAAGATTCAATTTCAGTATTTGTCCTTCCAGAGAGATAAAACATAAAAGGAAATTGTAAGGGGCATGAAGGGCAACTCAGCATAGGTGTATGCTGTTCCATGGAGTTGCAGTGAAGTAGAGTTGCTGATATCATTATAAGCCTCTTTCTGTTTTCCAGTTTCCAGGTTTATTGAGTTTTTACCCTTAGAAGTCTTGTATTTTGACCTTTGCCTTTAATAGTTATCTTGTCTTACTCTTTGATTCCTCTACAGAATTCTCCTAACTCGATCATTACTTAGACTTATTATTTTGGGAATTGTGACAGTCGGCCAAGGTTTCTGCCTCAGTAATCTCCTGAAAGAGACTACTAGGTTCAATCGAGTTTCCAGTCTCCTTTCCCTTAGGCAATATATCTTTTCTACCCAGTAACTTTAGGCTTCGTTCTGTGCTATCTTTGTCTTTGGCCACTTCCTTCCCATCATTCCTGGCAAACCTCTTTCCTAGTCTTCTTTTGTCTCTTTATCTTTTTGTGACAGGGCAGAATAATTTTAAGCCACCCTTTGGGGAGTAAGGTGGATTTAGGTGATATCATTATCATGGATGCCTTATTTGGTAAAGATTTCTCCTTGTATGGTGTTTCTATCTTTACAATTTAGTTTATGAAACATTAATTGATTTAACTAATCAATATTTTTAATTGATTTGGAAAACAAAATGGCAAACCACTCTAGTACCCTTCTCAAGAAAACCCCATGGACAGCATGGTCTATTGGATCACAGAGTCAGATGTGACTTGTTGACTTAACAATAACTAGTTTATTGACTACCTACTATGAGCAATATATATTCTTCTAGCATATTAGGTCTTGTCCACTTGCCCACTTAGCCATCTTTCAAGAACCAGGGATTACCTCTATATCCTGGCAAGAACTTTGGAGGAGATTTAAAACCATATAGAAGCACACACACACACACACACACACACACACACACAAATACAATTATTAGACAACATTGTGATAGAAATAATATGTGTTTATTTGAAATTGGAGAAAACTACATACTCTAAAGACTAACCATTGAATGAATTATGAATGTGGGTTTTGTGAAAAGAAAGTCTTTAAGCGTGTCTATGAAACATGTTCTTTTTTATTCTTATCCACAAATATTGGTTGTCCTGTAGAGAAGGGGAGTCTTCATCAAGTAATGAAAAATAATACTGGAATCACAATTGTCAGCTCCTAGTCTTAAGAGGTCATTTGTTGTATCAGGGAAAGGAACAGAGATCTCCTAATCAATAAATCTACCACTGGCCTCTGGGTCCAATATAAGGTATATCCTTTTGGTTGGTTTTGCACAAAACTTGAGTTAAAGAAAGGCAAGATATGAGTGACTAATGGGGCTGATAATCAATTCTTGCAGATTAGAATGAATGTTCTTCAGTTTAGGCAAATTTGAATGACATTAAAAGTTATGAAATTTTCAAAAGAATTCCTGTTTTATCTCAATCTGTACATCCCAAGGATTTGTTGCTTGGCCTTGTACTGGCTAGCATTTTTGCCAGTTACTTAGATAATTACAACTAAGCAAGTGAATGTAATCTTAGATTGAATTAAGTATGAGAAGCTTCATGCTAGGGAGGTAATAATCCTACTCTTTTGTAGGATTTGTGATTAAGCAGACCACAGTTGGAGCATTATTTTCAGGTCTCAGCACCACATTTTAGCGATTATATTGAAAATTACATTGAAAACAGAGAGTGTCCAAAGCCACCAAAAGGATCAAGGGCCTTAAATAATGCTGGTTAAAACAACTGGGGATGTTTAGCATGATTTGATGTGCAATGTGTAGAGAATTCAGGCTTTTTTGTTTGGCCCAGAGGGCAGAAGTAGGCTTAAAATGAACAGAATTTGCAAAGAGGCTAATTTACAATGTAGTGAATGCATCTGTCCCCTACGAAGAATACATAATTATACATTAAGGAAGAGGCTCAGGGCAGCCATCACATCATTTCCCATCTGGCTGTAGGACTTTATCATTCCCTTCTTCCCCTCAGGTACTCTCCCCCACCCCTCCAATCCTTTCTTTCCTTATTCTTTTCAGATTCTTTTCCTGTCTTGTTGTCCCCTGTTAGAGTTCCTAGAGGGTAGGGACAGTCTTTTGTCTTTCTTTGTCTCCCAGCAAGGTTCCTGGAACCTAGTAAGCTTTTAAAGCATGGTTATTGGCCGGCTGAATCATTTCTATATTATAATTAAAGTCTGAATCAAGGTCAAATTACAAAGAGAAGGACAAATAGCACATTAAGATGGGAGTATCCAGAGTCACCAAAAGAATAAAGGGCCTTAAATAATAAATAATTGTTTTAACTTTTCTGTGAAGGCTAATTATTTCGGCTCAAATTTTGATTAAATTACACACATATGAAAACAATGACTGAATTCAGTTCCTGTTGCAAAAAATGTTTACCGTTAAAAAATGATTACCAGCATGTTGATAGTTACAACAAAGAAGTGTTTAAAACAATTATATTGATAATACTTGCCAGTTGGATACTAATGAATAGAAAAGTGACCCCAAAATCAACATGACCTGGATATGTCTCATCTCTATCATACAACTGCCAAGCAGTCTTGGTCACTCGCCTTTTCAGTTCCCCAAGCAACTCTAAGTCTACATTTCAGAGCAAGAACCCATGATTGTTATGATTCTTCACCTAAAGCTTCCTAGATTGATGAATTTAAAGAGTGGGCTTGATGCAGGTCAATTTCTTGATAGAATAGGATTGATATTAGAACAACATGAAATGTTTATAGATCATGTAACAGTTAACACATAATTGTTTGGCTTAGTCATAGCAGAAGGATATCCAGTAAAGATCTATATGAGAGCAGTCTGTGTTGACTGGCCAAGTCTCAGAGGCCCTCTGGAGCTCATCCTGGCTGTGGGGAAGTGATATCAGCATTTTGAGCCCTTAGGAGTGAGGAACATCCAGCCCAAAGCCCATATAAGGATCTCAAAATCCTTTGGTCTGGCATTGCCAAGGCAACCACAGGTAGGACTCAAAATTCAATAATTCCAGTAACTTTCTATGGATGAATTAATTAAATGTTTGATTGAATATACAGGCTAATTTTCAAGTTGATAATTTTGTAAGACCCTTATATGGTGTTATAAATATCTAAATGGTCTTTGGCAGATAAAAGGTTCCTTACCTCTGCTTTAGTCCCTTGGAACAAATACTCAGCCTCAAGGAATATGTCAATATCTTTTTAGGGTTTTTTTAGTTTTTGCAAGGCAAATGGGGGTAAGTGGCTTGCCCAAGGCCACACAGCTAGGTAATTATTAAGTGTCTGAGTCTGGATTTGAAATCAGGTCCTCCTGACTCTAGGGCTGGTGCTCTATCCACTGTGCCACCTAGCCACCCCATGTCAATATCTTTTTAAGGAAAATCTTGCATAATCTACATAGGAGTAAAAGGTTATGATAAACTTCTTCCCAGGTCTGGTCAAAAAGAAAAAAAAAAGCACACACACAATTTTATGTAGCAGTTCTTAAAGTGTATATATAAATATACACACACTTATACACAATTCACATATGTATGTTTTGTATATACATATATATAGCTATATTTATATATCTACATAAACACACACACACACACACACACACACACACACACACACACACACATATGGATCTTTAAGGGGGAAAAAATCACCTATTTGTCTTTCCAGAGCTTATTTGCCACTCCTAAGGTCTCGGAATGCTGATATCACTTCCCCACAGCCAGGATGAGCTCCAGAGGGCCTCTGAGACTTGGCCAGTCAACACAGACTGCTCTCATATAGATCTTTACTGGATATCCTTCTGCTATGACTAAGCCAAACAATTATTTGTTAACTGTTACATGATCTATAAACATTTCATGTTGTTCTAATATCAGTCCTATTCCTCCTGAAGGAGCAAGATTTCTATGCCTTGAAGAGATATTTAACATAACTGATAAGGTACTGGAGTCCTGAGTTAGAAG
Source organism: Macrotis lagotis (assembly GCF_037893015.1). Taxonomy (NCBI): domain Eukaryota; kingdom Metazoa; phylum Chordata; class Mammalia; order Peramelemorphia; family Peramelidae; genus Macrotis; species Macrotis lagotis. The sequence continues at coordinate 4,985,139 of NC_133660.1, forward strand.
GGATCACTCCTCCAGATCTAATGAAATTTCTGATAGCACCTCTCCACCCTTAAGGTACAAGATATGAAGTAACAGCCTGAATTAAGGGGTAACTCTCCTGATGAGATTATTATGTTCTGATTCTGCCTTATTCTGTTTCAATTTTATAAGAATCCTTCTCCAAAATTCCACTTTAGGTCTGATTCCTAACCAGGCCCCATGCAAGCATGATTTTAAATCAAGAGAACTAAGAACCATGTATGTTAACCTAAACCTGTTTGTTCTTTCTTAAGACCAATATATCTTGGCCTTAAAAGAGGGGCAGCTAGGTGGCGCAGTGGAGAGAGCACCAGCCTTAGAGTCAGGAGGACGAGAGTTTGAATCCAGACTCAGATACTTAAAAGCTCTGTGACCTTGGACAAGTACACTTAATCCTGATTGCCTCTCATCCAAGGCCATCTCCAGTCATCCTAATTCATATCTGGCCACTAGAAAGCAGTGAGGAGAAAGTGTGGTTGGTGATTTAACACAGCATCCCCTCACTGAAATTCAATTCACACCTTTGTCTTGGTATCACCACCCTGATGTCTTCTTTGAAAATAAAGGACCAACATCATCATCTTTATTAAAACTAAACTCTTAGAGGATGGATGTGTCTATGTAAACATGCATGTATATGTATGTGTGGGTGTACATGTCTGTGTATGTGACTACACAAACTCATTGATTTATGTTTATATATGTATAGCTATACTTACATATACATTCATATGTATGTATTATATGTGTATATAAAAGCTTTTTTAAGGCAAAGTTGTTAATAGAAATAGATTCGGAAGAAATGAATTAGGCATTCTGTTGGTTTTTATCTCCCTTTAATTATTTGTCTCAAAGGAAGGTGTATGTAATACAAGTTCTATTGATTATTCAATTCTCTCCTGATTGATGGAGATCAATGTCCCTGGATCAGGAATGGGTCAGAGTTGGTAAGAGTTAGAGAAAAGAGAACTTTGTCCTTCTTTATCCAACTTTGAACTTTAGAATTTGTTCAAGTCTTGAAAGTCCCTTTTTTTAGTTGTTTGTCTTACATCTTCAAGGGTAATGGTGGATGAGGTCAACCTCCCTTCAGGTTGTTGAAGAGGAAAAACTGTAAGAAACTAACATGAGATGAGTTGGCAGCCTTTGTCATGTCCTTGTTCCAAATTTGCTAAACAAGAGACTTCGGGGAACTTCCCCTTTCCCATCAAGGACACTCTCTCTTGATTGGATTAAGTTGTCATTCCCAATGGGAGAGTTCCTTCAGTTTATAATGTCTGGCATACATTCTCCTTTATATACTTTCTGTTATTTCTGTATCACTTTTTAACTTGGATAAATGGTTTTATTTGCTATGTGTTATGTATATTCATTGTGGAACTGGTATTTGCTAGGAAGGGAGTCAAATGTTACATAGAAGGCTTAAAATCCTCCTTTCCCCCAATCAATACATATCTATCAGATGGTAGCTTGAATCTGAAAATCCTATCTCCTAGACTATTTAAGGGAGCAGATAAATAAAATTCTAACCTAGCTCTCTCTCTCTCTCTCCTTCTTATACATATATATATATATATATATGCTTTTACTAAAATGCATGTGTGTAGACATCTATATGCACATTTGTATATATGTATATATGCTTATATTGTTTCAACCAAATTGAAATTATATATCTCTTCTAGAGAAATAAATGTGCTTCTTTTATAACTTGTAAAACTTTGTGAGATAGTTCATTATATTGGCATTCACCCAAGGAAATAAAGAGAGTAGAGAGTAAAAGCAAATTGTTGCAGGGATAGGCAAACCAGTAATTTAGCAGTGTACAATGCAAAACTTCAATTTTAAAGAGTATATAATTTTCATTCTGGTGGTCACCACTATTAATCAAGGATGATGATGATAAAAATGTAATTTTATGCCTTGGAATTTTGTTCCAAGTGAGATTGGGTAAAGTCCTTAGCTGAGATTTAGAAAACTGGATTTGATTCCTGGATTTATATGACCTTGGGCAAATATTTAATCTTCTTGTCCTTCGGTTACACTATCTGTAAAATGAGGATTAGTAATATCTTGCTAGAAAGTTGTGAGAGTATGAATCAGATAATGTCTTTCAAGGTCTTGAGGCTCAGTAGAGAAAAGTCCTACAGAAACAAAAGGAAGCATGATCTAGCACAAGTTGTTTTTTTGCTTGTTTTTAAGCTTCAATATGTTTATTAAGCAGCAAAAATAAAAGCTGCACTCTGCCAAACAGCCTGGTCTTCCTAAGAGCAAAGCTGAGCTCACTACCTTCCTGTGAAGTAACCTTGGCCAAAAAAAAGACCATCTCAACACAATCAGCCAATTCCATTCTTCTAACATATTCATTTTTTTTTAGGTTTTTGCAAGGCAAATGGGGTTAAGTGACTTGCTCAAGGCCACACAGCTAGGTCATTATTACGTGTCTGAGTCCGGATTTGAACTCAGGTACTTGTGACTCCAGGGCTGGTGCTCTATCCACTGCGCCACCTAGTTGCCCCCATATTAATTTTTTTAAACATTTTCTCCTTATTTATTTATTTTCCAGTTAGATACAAGGATAGTTTTCAACATTCATTCTTATGCAAGCTTTTGAGTTACATATTTTTGCACCCCTCCTTCCTTTCCCCTCCCCAATATAGCAAACAATCTGATATAGGTTGTACATATAGAATTTCATTTAACATATTTCTGTATTAGTTGATTTGTAACATAAGTTGTTTTAAAGATGATTAAGTACAAAAACCCAAAATACTGTAGCATTTTACCTGATTAAATTATAGAATTTCCATTCTTACCTTAAGACCCCTTCTTATTCTGTTTAGCAATCTGAATTCTGAAAAAGTTCAGGTCAGAAGAGCAGTTTATGGTTGGCACAAAGCAATCTCGTGATGCTTAGGTATGTGATTTTTACATGAAATAGAGTTTCTTTGAATTTTTAGAATGCTCTTTGGAAGAAGAATTAAAGTTATTTGCTAAGTCTTGAGTACATGACATCATTATAGACCTTGAACTATTCTAAAACAAGAGCTAAACACTACTTAAAAAATTGTTTATCCTATTCCATTCTTTTACACTCATTTGCATTGACTAAGACTCTTAGATGATCATATACAAAATCTTCCAACCCTCCCCTCCCCCTCCCACATATACACAAAAAAGATTTTTACTTGATCAGAGAAGAAAATTAAATAATTATATAGCATATATATCATATATAATATATTCTATAACATATAATATATTACCTTATATAATATATAATATACCGCATATGCTATATAATGTATAATATATTATAGATAATAGATAAATAGATAATAAATAATAAATAATTATAATTAAATAATCATTGTTCCAGGTGCTGAAGAGAATAAAGAGAACAGATAATCGAGATTGCTTCTGTTTTCAAAGTCTAGTAGGAGATATGAGATGTATAGGCAGTGACCACAATCTATTAAAATCTGAATGTGTAAATATGCAGAAATGAGTTGGAAGGAATCTCAGAAATAAACTCATTCAGATATTAGAATACAACTGTTATGCAGTCGATGACATTATGGATAGAATACTGGGCCAAGGGTTAGGGGTGTACACATTTAAATCTAGCCTCAAATACTTAGTAGTTGTAGAACCCTGGATGGGTCACTTCTCCATTCCCTTATCTATACAATAGCAATAATCATAACACCTACTTCCTCCTAGAGAGTTGTGATGATCAAATGACATAATTGTAAAGTGCCTGGCATAGTGCCTTTAATAGTATCTAAAATTCACAGTTATTATTAGTATGACGTGATTTAATGTTGTTTCACCATTTTAGATACCCTCCCTTGGATGAATTTAACCTTGTCAATAGCCTTCAGAGAATCCTGTGCTTTCTAGAAATTTTAGATGTGATACCATCATTATTCTTGATCTGCGCACCATAATCCTGTTAAGGCAATCTAAACATATATATATATATAGATAGATAGATAGATAGATAGATAGACATAGATATAGATATAGTTATAGATATAGATATAGATATAGATATGGATATAGATATAGATATGGATATAGATATAGATATAGATATAGATATAGATATAGATAGATAGATAGATATATACACATATATGTATGTATATGATGCAAATATAGAAACATAGAAATTCACACACATATAATTTTTAGACAAAAAGTTTGACTTTTCTTCCTCCAACCCTCCCCCCATGAGAAAGCAAGAAAAACAAAATCTTGTGATAAATATGTATAACCCAGCAATGCAAATTTCTACATTAGCCATGTTAAAAAAAAAGTCTTAGGGGACAGATAGTTAGTGCAGTGGATAGAGCACTGGCCCAGGAGTTAGGAGGACCTGAGGTCAAATCTGGCTTCACACACTTAATAATTGCTTAGCTGTGTGACCTTGGGTAAGTCACTTAACTCCATTGCCTTAAATAAATAAAAAAAATTTAAAAAGTCTTAATCTGCAATCTGAGTCCATTACCTCTTTATTAGGGAGAGCATGTCAAAAATTTTTAAATTTCATGTCATCAAAAGTGTTCATTTTACTGTGATCTTTCCTAATTCATTCTTCTATGAAGTTTTCCTCTAACCATAAATCTGATAATTTTTTCTTTATTCCTCATTCAAGAGTCAACCTATAAATATTTATTAGGTACCTATTATATGTTACCCATTATATTAAGTATTGCAGCTATAAAGAGAGGTAAAATATAAATGCTCTTAGGTAGTTTACAATCTAATGGGAGATACAACTTCTAAGCAAGAAATAAAAATAAGTTATATAAAATATTAGTTGGAAATAATCAACAGAAAGAAGAGAGTTGAATTCATTGGAATTGGGAGAGGTTTCCTGTGGAAAAGTAGGATTTTAGCTGAGTATGAAGGAAGTTAAGAAATCTAGGAGGTAGAGATGAAGAGAATGAGTATTTTCAGCATGGAAGAGTTTCAGTGAAGAGCAACCAGTGAAAATGCCAACTATTGGGAGATGGAGTGATTTGTTTAAGGAGCAACAGGGAAGCTAATGTTCATTAGGTCACAAAGTATATATATTCAGTGGTTGTGGGGAGGAGGGCTGGGAGAGGGGGGTTTGGAAAGTATAAAGATGGAATGTTGGAGTGGTGTAAAGTTATGAATAGTTTTGAAAGTCACATATTGTGAAGGCAAAATCAAGAGGCCTCAACAATATTGTGGGAGAGAAAGGGTGCTATGTAAGAGAATGTGAAGTCAAAGATAAGACCTAGTTTGCAAGCCTGGGAAAGTGGTAGTATGGTAGTATACACAGAAATAAGGTGTTAATCAGGAAGGGGGGAAGATTTAGGAGGAAGGATAATTAATTTAGTTTAAGACATGATGTTGAGGTTGTGATATCACTAAGTAGCCCAGTTGGAGGTATCAGTTAGAGTTGAAAATGTGAGACTGAAGATAGGAGCAGAATCAGGAGAAAGTAAGTAGCGTCATGAAAACTTTCAGAGATTATTTATATAATTATTTATTTAAAAATATGTTTATTTCCCAAAAATATGCAACAATAGTTTTCACCAATCATTTTTTGGCAAGGTTTTGAGTTTTGCATTTTTCTCCCTCTCTCTCTTCCCTCTCTCCCTCCCCCTGCCAGAAAGCAATCTAATATAGATTCTACATGTGTACTAAATACTAAACATAGATTTGTATTAATCTTGTTGTGAAAGAAGAATGAAATGCAAATGGAAGGGGAAAAGGTGTTAGAGAGAAAGAAATGACATAACATACAAGACAACTTTTAAAAATTGAAGATAGTAAACTTTGGTGTGCATTTAAACTGTACAGTTCCTTCTCTGGATATGGATGGTATTTTCTATCATGTGTTTTTTGAATTGTCTTTGATTATTGTGCCGCTAAAATGAACAAGTCCATCAGAGTTGATGAAGACCCTAAGTTGTTGTTGGTGTGTATATTGTTCTTCTCATTCTACTCATTTCACTCAGCATCAATTCATGTAAATCCTTTCAGGATTTTCTGAGATCTCATCCCTCATGATTTCTTTTAGAAATTTCAAATTCTTTGTCATCACAAAAAGAGGTGCTATGAAAATTTTTTGACATATGGATTTTCACCTTTTTTTGTGATCTCATTGGAATCCAGATCTAGTAATGGTATAGCTGCGCCAAAGGGTATGCACAGTTCTGTTACCCTTTGAACATAATTCCAAATTGTTCTCTAGAAAGGTTGGATCTAGACTGAGTATTTAGGAGAGTGTGGTTGAGCATGTGAAAGACTGCAGAAAGTTCAAGAATACTGAAGATTAAAGAAAGGGCTATGAGATTAAGCAATTAAGATATTGTTGTTAAATTGGAAGACTTTAGTTTATATCAAATGATGAGATCGGAAGCCAAACTATAGAGAATTAAAAAGAGAGTGACAGGAAAGTAAGTGTAGACACCTATTTTAGGTGACCATCTTAAGGAATTTAGCCACATAAGGAAGAAGAAATATAAAGCAATAGCTAGGAATGGATCAAGTATGTTTTTGATTCTGTTTTTAATAAATGCTGGAGATATGGGCATCTTTGTAGGCAGTAGAGTTTAAAGACAAGGGAGAGAGTGGAGATGATAGAGAACATAGGAGGGGATGGGATCATTTGTGTATATAGAGGGACTTACCTTTGCCAGAAAAAAAGTAACCTTATTATGTGAAATAAAGAGGGGGGGGAAAAGAGGAAGCTTTCAGTGAAAAAACTCAATTTTTTCTTTTTCTTTTAGTAAAATCTGAGGCAAAGTTTTCAACTAAGAGGAAGGGAGATGGGAAGTTTGAAGAAAAAGGGAAAATTCTGGAAGAGTCACTATGATGAATGGGCTGGTGAGTTAACTGGGAAGGGCTATCATCACAGTGAAGATCCAATTGAGACTGGATAACAAATTTGTAATGAGCTGATCAATACAATTTCATTGAATAGAATGTATGTCTGAATGAAGGTACAAATGATGAGAGTGATCCAATGCTGAGATCTGAGAGGGCAAGTTTAGAGATATAATAAAGGATCAAAGTCTCAAAAAAAAGAACACAGCATAGAGTTGAGTGTTTCAATAAGGGGTCAAGATGAGAAAGGAAGGAGAGTATAGCTTCTGCAAGACTGATTACCTGAGACAGAACTGAGGAATCAAGGAATTAAAAGTCACAGTGTAGATGAAAAAGAGGATTTGGAGTGGAGGAGTGGAGGAATCGGTGGAATGGTGATGGGATCTAGATAAGGAAATATGTAAATGGTATATTAGTGGAAGTTGGAAAACTCACAGTATGACCATCTTTGTGATTGTGTGTGTGTAGCTGAGGTAGGGTGGAGAAAAGTAGGTAGTAAGAGTCATGAATAAGTTGAACTGTGAAGTTATGGAATTTAAGAGAGTATCCATATATATGTTCAAGTCCTCTAATATAAAAATAGGTGTTGAGGAAGATAGAAAGATTGTGAGCCTGGAAATGAAATGATTGAGAAAGGAAGGCGAATGTTGTTGACATTGGTAGACAGCAGCTAACTGAATATTGATTGGATGTTATAGGTTGAGTAAACCTTGAAGGAGCATTTATTGAGTGAAGGTGGTAGAAGAGAACCTGGAAGCAACAATAAGGATAAGAAGTACTATAACTCCTTTGTCCTGGGTCAAGGGTGTCTTGAACTCAGGGGTGTGGGTGAAAGTGTAGCCGATGCTAGGAAGCCATGTCAGAATGAATCAGAGAAACAGAAGATGGAAGGAATGTGAAAGGGAAAAAAAGATGAAAATAAATTTCCTGACTGTGGAAGAGAGCAGAGTAGAAAAGGTTTTGACTTATGGGAGAAACATTGGAACAGGGTTAGATTGAAGAAAATGGGGGTGACGGTTTGGATTGCAGATTTTGAATGATTGCCATTCATGAACACTGAAATAGAGACGGTATAATTGGGGAGGGGGAGATTTGTTAATGCGTGAGGAATTAATTGACTTCAGGGTAGAGTCCATTGTGGATGGGAAGTTAACTAAAAGAATGTTGCTACTCACCAATGCAGGGGTCAAGCTGTAACTTTGATAAAATGATGGTTTTCCTTTGTTTTTGAAGAATTCTGATGCTAGATGGTTTGGGTCTGTTCTTTTCCTGGAGACTAGACTGGAGACTCGGACTGATGGTCTAATGGGTTTCCCAGATCTTTGTAGAGGAGGAGGTGTCAAGGGGAGTGAGGCTGTTCCTATTCCTATTACTGTCCCATTTGGGTAGCTGGATGGTGCAGTGGATAGAGCACTGATTGACTTTGTAGTCTGATGAACAGGAGTTCAAATCCAGCCTCAGACACTTTGATTCATGCTAGCTGTGTGATCTTGGACAAGTCACTTAACCCTGATTGCCTTTCATCCAGGGCCATCTCCAGTCATCGGGATTCATATCTGACCACTGGAGGCTCTGGAGAAGAAAGTGAAGCTGATGACTTAGCACAGCCCCCTTCACTCAAATCCAGTTCATGTTCTTGTCATGGCATCATCTCTCTGGTGTTGTGGTCTTCTTTGAAAATGAAGGGCAAACATTATTATTATTCTCCCATCTATGCTCCGTATGACCCCCCGCAGTCCAATAACTCTCAAATGACTTATCATTTGACATGGATTCCAAGTCAGTCATTTTATTTTATCATATAACTTACATTTTCTTTGATATTTTTTAATCTTTTGATTTTGTTCTAAAATTTCTTTCTGTCTCAAGGTACCAATTAGATTTCTTTTGGTTTTTAATGAGACCATTTCTTAGTTAAGGTTTGCCACTTTCTATTCTAAGTTGTTAATTCTTTCAAATATTTGCTCATTAACTTTTATCTCACTTTTAAAATTTCTTGCTTCATTTATTGAGGGTATTGATAGATTCCTCATGGAAAAGCCATTTTTCTCTTGAGTCACTGCTTGCATTTATTATAGAGTTACTCTTTTTTTGGGGGGATCTCTAGATCTACAGTAATTTTTAATACTGATTGATCTTTCTCTTGCCTTATTCATCTCTTTATTTCTTGTTTTAAAGCTTTGTGTTGCATCAAGCTCCATTCCTTGCTGATTTTTTTTTAGTAAGATGATAGGTCCTACTTGGTTTCATCTGGGGTCTTTGGTTCTTATATTGACTTCTTCTCCTGGGGGTTAGACCTGTTTACATAATTAATTGAATTATTGAATAGCTGAAGACTATTTTATTCCTCTCTGTTTTTGGTCCTACCAAAGTTCTACTCCATCACCTCAGAGTAAGATAAAGATGGCCCTAGTCATGCTAAGTCAATGCTAGCGAAGGCTGAAATTCAATCAATCAATTTAAAACCTTTATTATCAGGTGCTGGAGATGCAAAGGCAAAAATGAAACAATCCCTTCCCTCGAAGAGTTTACATTCTATTGGAGACCAGACTAGAGAAGCTTTGAGTTCAGACCTGGTATTATACTATATATCTGTTACCTGAGTTGGAACAAATTGACTAGATGGAGATGAATTTTTCCATAGCAACAGTTCTCAAAGCATAGCTACTATGTTACAGAAGGGCTGTTGTTTTGTGCCAGTGGAGTGATTACCAACACCCGCAAAATTACTAATCCTTGATGTATTGAGGGAAAAGTTGCATGGGTCCAATTGAATAAAGTCTTCATGGAATAGGCGTTGAAACCTACCCCAAGGCAAACTGCCTGGTTTGTCAGGTAAAACTAAGCTGGTTTTTCCACACATGCTCAGTTTTCACCTAAATAAGTGATGGTTTAAATAGTGTCAAAGTTCAGGATACTAAATTTTTTTTCAGATGGCTTTTTATGGGGGATATACCAACGTAAAGCCCATCTGTCTGACTAAGTCTCGGTTGCCATATATTATTTAGCATTCCCCAAAGGTTTGTCAGGGACTTAGAACACAGGGATTTGCTGAGCAGCTTCCATGTGAGTCTTCCCCTGAGGAAATATTTGCTTTTCCCTGTTTAGAGCAAAAAAGGTCCCACAGCACAATTTGTTTTTACCAAGGGAATAATTTGTTTATTTCATGGCTCTGCTTATTTGGGAACATTCTCTCTGCTAGGATTTGTGCTGGAAGCTTTGCACATGATATATTACAAGTATGAGTAAGCTAATGAACAGAGGCAGCCCAACTAACAAATAAGAAAAGCCCTTCTGCAAAGAGACCAGCCACTGTTCAAATCCAGTCCTCTAAAAGATCACAACTGACTAACAGAGGAAGCTTTGACAACCTGGCGGAGGCAGCAGTGGATTCTGAGGTGACATAAAATGCCCCAGAAAGGTGGTGGTTGTTCTAAGCAGAAAAAGGCAACCTTGTGATTTGAGGAGAAAAACTCTGACAGTCATCAAAGCAGATATTAAAGTCTATTTCTGCCCTCCATATACTGTACTTTCCTAATAAATGATTTAATGATACTAATTATTCTATCTAGTGGAGAAACAAACACATTTTCAGGGAACAGAGGATACGTTTATTAAATTAGAAATGGACCACCACTTTTGATTATCCAGGATCAATCAATAATTAATAATGATAATAATAATGACACTTAAGTAACTGACATGTCAGACATGATGTTAGGTGTTAAATACTGAGGATATAAAATCAAAAGTAAAAAAAAATTCCATTCCTCAAGGATCTTTTATTCTAACAGTGAGAACACACGTACACATACACGCACACATACACACACAAAACATTTTATTCTGAAAGAAGACCATGACATCAAGGAGGTGATGCTATGACAAGCAAGTGAGTTAGAATTAAGTGAGGGGGGATGTGCTAAGTCACCAGTTTCACTTTCTCCTTCAGAGTCATCTGGGTCCAATGGCCAGATATGAATCAGGTCACTAGAGATGATCCTGGATGCAAGGCATTAAAGGTTAAGCGACTTGCCCAAGGTCACACAACTAGCAAGAGTCAAGGGTATGAGTTCACATTTGAACTCAGGTCCTCCTGATGCCAAGGCTACTAGTTCCATCTTCCTAGCACTAATAGCTCACAAGGACCTAGAAGTTTATCATGCAGATGATAGTTCTTTAACTGAATGTTGAAAGAAACAAGGGATTTTAAAAGGAAAAAATGAGGAAGGAGGTATAGAGAAGAGAGAGTAAAATAGTAGGGGGGGAAAAAGTGATGGAGAGATGTGAGGAATAGAGGTGTGCCACTTCTGCTAGAAGAGAATATGCATGCAAAGGAGTAATGTGTAAGAATGCTGAAAAGGTAGAGTTAAGTCCAGGTGTTGAAGATCTTTAAATGCAGAAGAGAATCATTTATATTTGATGCTGGAAGTAGGCAGCCATGAGTTTACTGAATAGGAGAATGACATGGTCAGAACTCTTTTAGGAAAATCACTGTGATGGCTCTATGAAGGGTAGATTAGAGGTGGAGAAGAAGAATGGAATGTGATGTGAAGGAGACTAATTAGGAGCTAATGTAATAGACTGAGGAACTTGTAATAAGGATCTAAACTTGGGCAGATTGCAAAAGGATGATGAAGAATTGTTTCTATGTCTATGAACCGATTTCACAGGTAATATAACAAACTAAACAAACCAAAAAGTTCACACAGGATTCAAATTATTCACTAAAATACATACATACATATATATATATATATATATATATACACATATATATGTATATGTATATATATAATGTATATAATATATATAGTAAAGTATATTTGCATATGTTAAAATATATTTAAGAGATTTGCTCAACTTCAAATACTCACAAAACCATTTTGCAGACATTAAAGCATGTAAAAATGATCAGATTAGTAACTTCATAGACCTAAAAGATCTATTTTGTTGCTCTAAAGAACCAGAGAAGAGTTTGAATATTCATCAGTGGTGTGACTAAACCTAAAATTGATTCCTCTAAATTTCATTTGTTTTCTTTCCTGATGTCTGACTCTGATAGAGGTGCTAATGAGCAAGGGAATGATTAAATGACTGGGAAAGAGACAAAAGAAAAAAATGCTTATTTATTTATTTATCCTTGAGGGATTTAGAGTTAACTCCAGTAAGACAATCAGAGTATAGTTCTATGCTCTTCTACACATGAACAAGAAGTAAAGTGGAGATTTTCTCAAAGGCCACTTACTTTCTGAGAAGTGTCAAGTTTGATCTACCTGGAGGTAGAAGGAAGTATCTGATAATCTTATTGGACCCTACAAGTGAATAATGAGTGGATCATCTTTATTAGGAGCAGTTGGATTTGTCAAGTCCCTGGAGTCATTCTGACTGAAAGGAATTTGGGTGATGACTCCTAGAAACTGGTAGTTTCTTGGGAGCACAAAGTAGCTATTTTAAAATGTGATCAGATTATTATTTTGTAAAGCCTATAAACATTCCAAACAATTCTGCTCAGTTCAGATAAACCAAGAGCAGAATGAAATTCCAATTCACCATTTCTTTGAAAGTATATCTTAATCTCCCTTTAGAATAGATTAATAAATATTGATAAAGACTATTTTCTTTGTTGCAAGTACTGTTGTCCCAGGTACTAGGTTTTAGAGATACAAGTACAAAAGTGAGAAAACATTTGTCTTCAAGCAGCTTGCATTTTCATATAGGGATATAACCAATATGAAGAGAGATGACCAGATCTTTTTGATCTTTTGTGTGTGAGTGTATGTGTGTGTGTGTGTGTGTGTGTGACTGGGGCCTATGGGAAGGTTGGTGAAGACCACAGATGTATTCTCAAAATGAATATACAGCATTATAAAGGAACCCAATTATAGTAACATACTATTATCAAAGTTGTTAAAACAAAAAAAAAACATTTTGAAGGACACAAGTATAAGATTCCTTTATCTGGGATAGGAGTTGGGAAGTTTTTTTTTCTGCCAAGGGCCATTTGGATATTGATAACATCATTTGTGTGCTATAAAAAATTATCAACTTAAAAATAACCTTCTATATTTAGTCAAACATTCATTAATTCACTCCTAAAAAATTCCGATATTTAGTGAATTTCAAGTCCCACCTTTGGTTGCTTTGGCAGTGACAGGCAAAATTATTTCGCTGTCCTTATAAAACCCTCCTCTCCCCAACTCAATGTTTCCTGCCCCTGGTCTAGGCAGTCACTGGGACCATAGCACATAGTTTATCATGCACATTACAGTTACAATGTCAGTATTCATTTGTTCATTATTTCAAGAGTTTCAAGATTGTGTGTGTTCGGAGATGGGGATGGACCACCTAGGTGATGGTAGGGGAGATGGCAGATGCCCAAATATAGGTAGATCCTTGGAGTCCTACACATGGTCTCCTGGACAGCAGGTTTATCTTTGCAAGCCCCTGTTCCTTGGACAATGCTCTAACATGTTAGGTGTTTATTAAATGTTTGTGCATCCAGATCGAAGTAAATTACTCTACGCAAGGTGCTAGATGTCACTCAGCATCTCCTTTTCCCCAGAGAATTAGAAGTACTATGGGTGATAACTCTTGGCTCCGGCTCAGAATGTGGCTTTAAATGTCTAGACTCAAACAGTATTATGTTCACAATTGCAATCTCTAAGTGATATTTTCCCCTTGATCTACTGATGCCTTGTCAATTTAATGTTTCATTATTTGCTATCTTCCTCTGGTCTCTGAATGTTTCAAGTGGGTGACTAGTCTTTTTAACCAGATATTAGATTTCTTGAGGATAAGGGCTATGCCTAATTGGATTCCTTTTTTTTTTCCCTGCGCAGTACCATACTTAGCATCATAGGAGATACAAAGTAGTGTCAGATTATTCAGTAAACACACTAAGTGGCAATTCACTTCAACTTGATTCAATTAATTCAGAAAATATTTCATTAAGTGTCTACTGTATCTGGAATATATCTGGGATGTGTAAAGTTTAGTGTGCAAATCTTAGTCCTCAGTTTTAAAACAGACATGGGAGCGGCTAGGTGTTCCAGTGGATAGAGCATCAGCCCTGGAGTCAGGAGTACCTGAGTTCAAATCGGGCCTCAGACACTTACTAATGACCTAGCTGAGTGGCCTTGGACAAGCCGCTTAACCCCACTACCTTGCAAAAATCTAAAAAAAAAACAGATATGAACTATGAAATATGCATAGATTATTAAAATATTTTTACAATCAAAATAATAATTTTTAGAGAGATACAAGATGACTTTTAACATTCTAAAGGAGACCCTTGCATTTCTTTAGGAGCCACCAATACATTGTAAGCAAAGCACTTAGATATGAGACTTCTTTCTCTTCCAAGTGAGAGACATTTCCTGTCCTAGGAGTAGTTTTATCTTCAGTTCATTCCATTACAATGGAATCCAGACTCAGTATGAATTGCAGAGGAGAGATATCTGACCCCCAAGGGTAATAGGAAAAAAACAGGAAAACATGCACTCCCTATAACATTAAGGAGAACAAATACCCTGATGGAAGGTCTCCTGATTCTTAGGGTTTAGGATTCTTGCAGGCCCTGCTTGAACCATGGTTCAGAGTCTCCTTCAACAAATACTCCAGGATGGACTGGTGAAAGAACATTTTTTTTTGGTTAAGCGGCTTGCCCAAGGCCACACAGCTAGGTCATTATTAAGTGTCTGAGACCGGATTTGAACCCAGGTACTCCTGACTCCAAGGCCATTGCTTTATCCACTACACCACCTAGCCACCCCAAGAACATTTTTTTATTAGTTTGAAGGACTGTCTCAGGATGACAGGAGAAATCAGCCTGTTGGACTCAATAAAGTCAAATGTTTTTTTTTTTTTTTCTAATACTACTTCATGGAAGCTTCTACCTCCTTGAATTATATTTGACTTTGTAAAAAAAAATTTTTTTTGTTGCTATTGTCATTTTATTCTGGCCATTGATTTCCAAAGTTGCATCTAATTTATAGAAATACCAAGGAGAAAATCAAGAGAATTCCTCTAAGCAGTAAACCATTGTAACACATTCACTATCCTCAAAGTCACAGTATTATTGACTCTAACATTTTAGAAGGTCACTTTTAATATTTATTTGGTCTTTAAAGATTTTTCTTTGACAGTGAGGGAAATGCAGAAATTAATTCACTGTTTTTTGAGTTCCGTGACAGAAGAAAATGCACCAAAATAATTATCACACTGATCTTGCACTTTACATTCTCAATATATTAAAGTGATTAATTAAATTTCAACATGTTAATGAAGGAGACCAGTGCATTATCTCCATTTCACAAATGAGAAAATGGCAACATGGAAAGGGGTGAGTCGACTTGTCTAAGGTCACATAACTAGTCACAGATCAGCCAAAAATTCAAAGCTTCACCATATTGACAATATAGAGAGGATTTTTAAAGGAGAATTTCTTTCACTAGGAAAAAATCAATGAAAGACGGTCTTATGTCATATTGATAGATTTATAGTTAGCACTTATGCAAATTGAAAGTAGAGAAAACAAGATATTTTAAATAAATGATAAAGAAAGAAAAGCAGAGAGGAAGAAATCTAGGAAAGAAGGAAGAAGGAAGGCAGGAAGGCAGGGAGGCAGGGAGGGAGGGAGGGAGGTAGAAAATTCTTTTTAGACCATCTCTTAAGTCATGGTATCACATTTGATTCTCACATGGATGAAGAATCTGAGGAAGACCTCAAATCTGCCGAGTGACATGTCCAGAGTCATTTATTTGGTAAGTATCTGAGACCAAATTTAAACACATCTTTTTAACACCAGGCCTAGCATTCTGTTCATCTAGTTGTGTCTAATAATAGCTACCTTTCAAAGTGATTTAAAGTTTTCCAAGAATTTTTTAAATGCCATCTCATTTTATCCTCACAGAAATCCTTGAAAATAGATGTTCTTATTATTCCCATTTTATAGGTCAGGAAACTGAGGCAAATAGAAAGTCACTCAGCTAGTACATATCAAGACAGTTTTCAAATTCAGGTCTTCCTGATTTCAAGTCCAGTACTCTATTCACCAATTCTCTAAAGAACGCAATATCTTTCTTTTTCCCTTCTTTCTTAAGATACTTAGCCATCTCCTATTGTAGTGCTCACAGCAAGCATTTGCAAAAAGACCAGTCTGGGAGTAATAGCAATTTCTCTACTACCATCCATTACAAAGGATGAGGGGATAAAACCTTTTAAGAGAGGACCAGAAAAGACCCTTTGGACTGAATCAGCTGCCAGTATTTGTTAATACTCACTGATTTCAATGCAAAAGAAACCACTTATAAAGCACACCTCAAGGATAAGATATGAAGTGTATCGAAGGGTTGTAAACTATAGACAAATATTATGTATGCCAACATATCATGAAGGGTAGTTAGGTTGGCACAGTGGCTAAAGAGCTGGGCCTGGATTCAAGAAGACCTTAGTGACAATCTGACCCCAGACACTATTGTTATGACCCCAGGCAGGTCACATAACCTGTTTGCTTCAATTTCCCCTTCTGTAAAATGAGTCGGAAAAGAAAATGGTAAACCACTCCTCTGGTTTTACCAAGAAAACTCCAAATGGTATCAAAGAATTGGACAATGACGTTTGTCCTTAGTTTTTGAAAAAGACCAGGACATCAGGGAGGTAATTCCATGACAAGCACATGAATTGGATTTGAGTGAGGGGCTGTTGTGCTATGTCGCCAGCCTTACTTTTCCTCCAGAGCCATCTGGATCCAGTGGCAGATATGAATCTACATAATCTAGTCCCCTCCTCACTTTCTAATCTTTCTTATTGTTTGTCCTTCATTCTTGAAGACCATAACATCAGGGAAGTTATGCTGTGACATGCATGTGAATTGAGTGGGAGTATAGGGAGGGAGTCTGTGCTGAGGCACAAGTCTCACTTTCTCCTCCAGAATTATCTGGGTCCAGGAATATGAGTTGGGATGACTGGATGCAAAGCAATCAGGATTAAGTGACTTGTTCAAGGTACACAACTAATAAGGGTCTGAGGCTGCATGTGAACTCCCACCCTCCTGACTCCAGATTCGGTGCTCTATCTACTGAGTCACCTAACTGTCCTAGATCTGAACACAACTAAAATGACTGAGAAACACATATCACGAATATTTTCTTTAAAAAGAAAGTTGCAGGGTTCTAGACATGAAAATTACCTAATAACATAATATTTTAAAATTATTATTTTTTAATATAAGTCCTATCTGTATATTCACTCCTTTGGATAGATATTTATTAGCTGTGAGACTAAGGGGAAGCCACTTAATGGTTTGGGGGCTTGGGTTTCTTTATGTACACAGTGATGGTTGGAACTGATGGCTTTTCTGGTTTCAGGTCCACGATTCAGTGGTCTTATGGTCTTGAGGAAATTAAACCCACGTAAGACAGTTACTTCAATGACGAAACCAAAAACCCCTAGATGCTACCTCAGCATCTAATGTGATTTTTGCTCATATTAAGAGGGTTATTGCATCTAGGAATAAGGAAGTAAGAATCCTACCATATTCTGAATATTTAAGATTCTTCTGTTTTGGTTTTTGTGCCTGATTTTAGGAAGGACTTCAACAAATGGAAAGCTTATTAAGGAGGGCAAGTAAGAAGGTTAAAGGATTTTAAAAAGAATGCTATATGAGACCTAGATAAAAAACCTGCACATTCTAGACTGAAGAAGAAAAGATTCAAGAAGAATATATTATAATATTAACATTTGCATGGCCTTAGTATATGCCAGGACCTGTGCTGAGCACTTTACAATTATTATATTATTACAATCCTGAAAATTACTTGTCAGTATTATGCTTGTTTTACAGTTGGTGAAACTGAGGCAAACAGTTGCCTAGATTCACAGAATATCTGAGACTAGATTTGAACTCAGACCTTTCTGATTCTAGTCCCAGGGAAAGAACTGATGGCTTTAATGACTGACTTCAAGTGTCTAAAGTACTTTCATACAAAAGAAGGATTAGACTTGCTTCACTTGATTCTAGAAAACAGAAGTAGGAGCAATGTATGAATAAATCAAAAAAGACAAATTTGGTTAAAAATCTCAAAGCTTTTCTCAAAAGGGAGACATTGCATCAGGAGTTGGAAATTCCTTTAATTCTAGGATAGAGGATGACTTGTCAGGTATATTTTAGGGGATTCCTTTTCAAAAATAAAATAATCTAGAAAGCTGCCAAGGGCCTGTCTAACTCTGAAATTTTACCATTGTGTGATTCCCTGCTAAACACATATAATGTAATTAATGTATAACCTTATCAAGGAGGATGGTGGAAGCTTATGACCAATTATTTTTTAATAGAACAGAGAAAAGTTAAAGTAAAATGAATTTACAGCAAACTTGTCACAAGACGCATAAGACAAATTGTCTCAAATGCATTTCAGATTGAAACTAGAAAAAAGACATTGCGCAGTCAAAAAAATGGAAAGAATCGGTCAGATATTTTTATTCTTTTCCAACATCAGTGGCTTCAGAAGCACATCATTTGGGTGATAACATCGTGGTGCTTGACGCCCAACATGAAGAAGCAGAAATGATCCATAAGAAAATGAAAATAAAAATCAAATCCATCTGAAACAAGTATGTACCAACAGTCTGAAGGATGTTGAAAGATTGGTTGTTATTTTATTTGAAATAAGGGGTTGGGGAAAACAGAATGTTCAGGTAAAAAAATCTAGGAATTTATTATTAGGAAAAATTAATGATCACAAACCGTACATGATAACTTTCCCAAATCTAAAATTCTTTTTAAAAATGAAGACAATATACAAATACATCAAGAGAATTTTTAATAAAGATGAGAATACATAGAGTTTTCCAATTTTATCATTAAAAATATCTTTTAAAAGCTACATCAAACTGATAGGGAATATAAAAAGTTACTATGCATATTATTTCTTGATTTTTGAATTGTATTGCTTGATTCAGTAGAGCAGAGTCCCATCTTAACTGTCTCCTCCCAAAAATTTGGTCTCACATGCATCAGACAAAATCATACAAAATTACTTAATAGACACTACAGAGATAACTTCATTGAAGAACATCATAACCAAGAAATTAATTTCAAATAAGATATAAAAAGGTTTATGCATTCACTAAAGGTGTTTGCTACCTTTATTAAGTACAGAAGCCAAATATCAGGAGGATTACCTATGGATGGCATGGTCTTTCAGATATTTCTCTTAATAGATGAAATTGTGCTAAAGCTACCAAGCCACAGATCCTTATGACTCCTTTTAAATGAGATCTGTTGCCACTCTAATTTATTTGGCCTATCTATTTGGGAAAACAAATTGATGAAGAACAAAAGATTCAACTAGATTGCCTTTTGGAAATTGTCTGGGCATGCTTTCAACATTTCCAAGTGATTCCCTAAAATGCAAACCCATTGAGTTTGGAAAGTTCCATCTAAGGTTATGAACTAGTGTCACACAATAGAACAAAGCAGGAAGGGGTTGAAATCTGTGTCAATGAAAGTACTGTCTGATGCATCATAAATTCATCAAAATATCAAAGGTTCGTTCCTCACATATGGAACAAGTCTCCATTACCTTTACTCTTAGACTTCCAAAGAGCTAATTTAGAATAGGCATTCATGTTTAAAAAAATACAAGTTTCCTTTGGATTTAAGTGCTACAAGAAAATAACATTTGGTGAATTTTATTAAAAAGTAATCTATAGATAAATCATCATCTGATGGAGCCAAAATGCAAGTGTTAGGATATACTAAAATTCAGGGGAAGAAGCTAGATTTAGAGTTAGAAGAAACACATTGAACTTGGTGAAGACTGGAGTCTGTTTCAACTCTGAAATTCAGTTTTTTTAATGAATGAATTAGGTTATTAGTTTTTCAAAACACAAATATACCTTTCCCCTAAAACTTTTCCAAAATGAATTCTGATCAAAGCTCGACATTGGAATCTTGAAACACTCCCTAGTTTTTGCCCATCAAACAGTTCTGCTTTATTTGCTTGTTATTTTCTACCTTCAAAAGCAGAAGAATTACACAGAACATTAAGAATGGATTAGGGCATTCCCCCAAAGACCCATGTTTCTTAGGTTTTAGACAAATGCATGATTGTAAGGCTTTAGAAATATGCAATATACTTTAACAACCATCTCCTGAGTAAACACATAATTATCAGTATTTTTATTTTACAATGTGTTCTTTACTGTTTGAGATCGTTTTAGTATTTCAAGTAAATAATAGTTAAGCCACAAAAATATTTTGAAAATTAATTCTTTGAAATGTAGATCATGTCTCATAAAGAGACAGAGAATTTTTTTATATTTTGTGTATATAGACATTTCAATGGTGAAAGTATGTTTAGAGTCTGCATTTCAGACTATTCCAAAGCTAAAATTTATGGAATTCTTATTTTAAAATGTTTTGATATAGAGGGAATTTTATTTTATTTTTAAAACATTTTAATCTCAAAATCTTAAGTAGTTTTCCCCCAATGCAATTTCAAGGCAAGCAACTTCTTCCTACTTTGATTTTCACCAACTTATTCTTACAGTGACGAATTAATTATTATGTAAAGGATAAAGATGGGAATTGACTAAAAATGATGGCCAATTTAAGCCTTCTTGGGAAACTGTTATCCCAGTGGACATAACTGGCCAGTGGCCAGAAGCCTGTGGTAAAGCTGGCATGTTATAGAAGGGAAGTGGGGAAATACATTCATTTCAGTTTAGGCCCATCCTATCCAAAACCAATAGAGACTGTCTGTTCTGGAAGCATTCTTTTCTGAAAATTTTGCCCTGGGAACCTAAAGAATGTTGTTTGTAGAGCTTAATACTATTCTTTGTGCTTCTGCTCTATTTCAATCACACCCTCACTAACTGAAACCTCTCAGTCAATGGACTCTTCTGAATTGAATAATGATAGGGAACTAAAGTATTCCAAAGTTTCTCAACTTGGAAGGCAATATCCATTGATGTGTGTGCAAGGACAGCTTGGTACTATATCTGAATGAAGACAATTCTGAAATGTATGTAAAATTGTGATAAATTAGTGAATCTGAAGACAAGAGTTGTCATATTGCATTTGAGAATCAGGATATAAGATAATACCAATAGACTAGACCAATGGACTAGATCTAATTGAATAAGAATCAATACACAATTTTGCACATAAATTCCAAGTCAAGAAAGTTTGCAGTAATTTAGTTCTATAGGGGCAGCTAGGCGGATAGAGCATTGGCCCTGGAGTCAGGAGGACCTGAGTTCAAATCCAGCCTCAGACACTAGCTGTGTGGCCTTGGGCAAGTTACTTAACCCATTGCCTTGCAAAAACCCCCAAACCCCCAAAATAATTTAGTTCTATAGCATCATACAAAGTACTTAGAAAAAAATTAATTAAAACATATTTTCAAAAGATAAAATTAAAAATAAAACCCTCACCTCAGGATGAAATGAAAACTTCTATTTGTCATTATAAGTTCTTTGCAACCTGTTGCAACATATGCTATCAGTCAGTCAGTCATCACACATTATTTCCTTTCACATCATCCAACCAAGCTCCTATTGTTACTGTTCCTCAGACACATCATTATTTCCTACCTCCATCCCTTCGTATTGGCAATTATACCCATGACAAAAGTTCACTCCCTCTCAATTTTCCTCCCTATGTTCCTTAGTCACTTTTAAGACTCAGTTCAACAATATGATATGTGAAATATAATGGAATACCAATAAACCATAGGAAGTGATGAAGGGTATAGTCACAGAGAAACCTGGAAAGACTTAGATAAACCAATCCAGAAGTCATAACACTCAGAAAAAATTATAGAATAATAACAAAAATATAAAAACAAACTACTTTTGAAAGACATAAGAACTTTGATCAATGCAATGACCAACTCTAATTCCAGAGAAATAATGATGAAGAATACTCCCTCAGAGGAAAATGATTGATTCAAAATGCCTAATGAGCCATTCATTTTTGGATATAATCAATGGGAAAATTTTGTTTACGTTACTATGTATAATGTTTTAAATGTTCTGTTTCTTTCTTTTTTTTTTTCTTTCTCAGTATAAAGCAGAGAGAGAAAGAAGGGAAAATTAAACTGGTTGGTTGAATAAAAGAGAGTCTTACTCAAAGGTCTCTTGGCCTTTTTCTGATTCTCCCAGATTCAAATTTCTTTCACATTAATAGATAGATAGATAAATAGACAGATAGATAAATTCTACATATGTATATATATATATAGTATAAACTTATTTTTGAAAATGTTTATGTACCCACCTAAGCAGCTTGATGGCAGAATAGACAATGTTGAACGTGAATTCAGATAAGTTAACTGAATGATACTGGGCAAATGACTTAACCTCTGCCTATTTCCTCACCTTCAAAAAGGGATAAAATTTTGTTGATAAAATTAGGGAATATTTGTTAAGTGCTTTGCAAACTTTAAAGTGTTAAATAGTTATTGTTATTATTGTTATCATTTCTTGAATTTTGTATAAATCGTTACTGTTGGGAATGTTCCTCTTTTCTCTGTGCATCTTTATGCAAATAGCACAGATCTTGGCACTTTATTTTAGTTCTAGGTGAATATTACACTTAATAAATGATTTTAATATATGATTAAAAAATATTTTCTGAAATATTTGGAATGACCATCTCAGTAATGGTAAACACTTAATGAATGCGACCTCATAAACTATTTTTTAATAGATAACACACAGATCTAACATAAGTCTAACATAAGTTAATCTTTTACTTTAGATGCCATCTATAAATTGAAGATTCCCAAAGTTTTACACTAAAATAAAGTAGAATGGAGCCCCACCCACAGGCCTTCCCTCCTCTCGCCCTCCCACCCTGCCCCTGGCCCATGCCGCCTGAACCCTAGTGGAGCGGTTCGGCCCCGGTGCCAGATCCCCAGATTGTGACCTCAGGATCACAGTGTCAGAATTTAGACCAGAGGCTGCCTAGTCCAGTCCATCATTGAGCCAGGATCTCTCATCTACATCATATCCAGCAAGTGGTAAACTATGTCAGCCGAGCCTCCCCAACCCCCAAAGCCCCCCACCCATCCAGCCTCTCTCTGTCTACCTGATGGTTCCCGGGAAAGGGACCGTTCACCATCTCCCATGAGAGGATACCTCATTCCCAGTCCCTTGCCAACCCGATGGACCAGAACCTTTTCAGCGACTGTGCAAGCATCTGAGGGACCTGTCTACAAGGGGGTCTGTAAATGCTTTTGCCACTCCAAGGGGCACGGCTTCATTACACCAGCTGATGGTGGCCCAGACATTTTCCTTCATATCTCTGATGTTGCAGAAGAGTACGTGCCTATGGAAGGAGATGAAGTCACCTACAAGATGTGTTCAATTCCACCAAAGAATGAGAAGCACGAGGCTGTGGAAGTTATCACTCACCTGGCACCAGGCACCAAACATGAGACCTGGTCGGGACATGTCATCAGTTCCTAGGCAGCCTCTTGGTACCTCTGCTTCCTCTCTTCTCCCCAGCTTGGCTCTCTCAAAGGACACTGTTCTGGGAGGGGAGGGGAGGCAAGTTTTGGGGACAGATAGAGGAGTTATGAGTAAATTTTGGCCAAAGGGTGGGAAGGGACTGGGAACTCAAAAGTCAAATTGTTAGATGTGACTTATCTCCAGAAGAAAGGAGTTTCAGGGGCAAGGAGGGAACAGGGTCTTGATTCCTTTCCACCTGAAATGTATTAATTTTTTAAAAAGAGGAGGCTCAGTAGCTGAGTGGAGGGTTAAACTTTGAGCCCAAAGAGATGTAGAAAGGGTAATTTGGGATGTGTTATTTTCCTACCATTCTGGCTGGGCAACTATGAGCCCCAGTCTCCACATAAGACTGTCGACCTGTACCTGTGTTTGCTGGTACTTTATACCATCAAAGTTAGACTTCTGGGAGGCCCAGTAAGAACCATGTTAGGAAGTTTGGATTTTATTCCCTGATGTGTCCCAATCCTATGACTCAGCTTGTCACCTCTTAGTGTCCTTTGCTATTCTTAGATGTTAGCTTCTGCCTGAGCTTTCAGCCAGAATTACTGATTGATTAGAATGGGACTAACCTGAGGATGATGGAGACAAGAGAAGTATCTGAGTTCAGGGAATGAATCTCTGGATTCTTAGGAATTTGTTTCTGTGCCTTTCTAGAGGGTATAATTCTCTGGATGGAGAAACTGGAGGCTCCAACCATTGGCCAGAGAAAAGGAATTGATTGGAGATTGCGCAGCCCAGCCCTTATGTGAATCCCAGACTATCCCATCTGGATGATTATGTCGTTTTAGCTGTGCTGAACTGTGAGACAGAATCCCTCATTCTCCTGTAAAACTTTCAGCATGTATGAGTACTTTCCTGCTCCTAGCAAACCCTCTGGGCTTTGATGTTGAAGTGTTGGTTTGGATCTACATCTCTGGTTTGGCTGTTTTGTACTCTGAACCATTATACTGTGAAAAGTAGAACAATGGTAGCTCCTGTTTAGAAAACAAAAGGAGTAGTTGTGTGCTTTCTGACAACCTGGTTAAAATGAACATTTTAAACATATTTTGGATGATGTCTTCTTTTAAATGTGATATATTAAAAGTTTAGTAATTTTTTTAGTGATTTAGCTTTCTATATTAAACCAGATGCAATTGCATGTGTGTATTTATCTTGCTACAAGTATTATAAACATATATATATATATATATATATATATATATATACACACAGTTTTTAGGCAAATGAGGTTTTTGGATTTTCTTTGTAATTGGTTTTCTGCATTTTCAATTATTGCTCTTTAAAAGGAAAAATGTATGTTCTATTCTGAACTTTGTGATTTCCAGAAAATTATAAAAAAAAATTTTAAATAATGCTTATTTGCTGATGATTTAAACTGAAGTTCAAGAATTAACTGCTTATTAACTTTTGTTGAAAATGATGAAAGTAAAGTTTCTTAACTTTAAAAAAAATAAAATAAAATAAAGTAGAATGAACTGACTAGTTGATATTGTAGAATTCTTTTAAGGTCTGAACAGGGTTTGATAGTCAGTGTCATTTGATCCATATCACTACTCTGTGAGATATTATAATTATGCTTTGAGATATATAGAATGTTCAAGGAGGAATAGTAGCTCTGGTTGGAGGACTTGCCAAGCTATTTTCAAGGTTGCTCATCCACCATGAATATCCATCTGGCATTCAATTCTCACCTATAGGTTCCAAGAAACAGTGGCACGTACAGCAACTACACCCTGGTAAAACCATTTTACTGAGGAACTAAACGTGGTTAAGGGTAACTAACAGTCTTCCAACCCTTAGGTGAGTTAGGGTGGAGGCTGTCTACTCCAATATGTGAAGACTTCCCCTAGCAGAATGAGCAGATGAGAACAATTTCTTTCAATGGCAATGAACATGATTGAAACAGGCATTGTGGAGTACCTACAACTTGTTCAGACATCAAAGCTGTCAAGGTCATCCATTGCACCCCAGACAATCACTGATCATCTTGACTTTTGTTTTGTCCCTGAACTTTGATGGTTCTGGAAGAGAGAATGAGGCTGATGACTGTGAAACTCTGCCTCACTTAAATCCAATCCACCTGTGAGTCAAGACATCATACTGTGTTGCCACTGGTTCTCTTTGAAAATAAGGGCATGGGGGCAGCTAGGTAGCACAGTGGATAAAGTACCAGCCCTGGAGTCAGGAGTAGCTGGGTTCAGATCCGGTCTCAGACGCTTAATAATTACCTAGCTGCCTAGCTGTGTGGCCTTGGGCAAGCCACTTAACCCCATTTGCCTTGTGAAAACCTAAAATAAAAAAAGAAAAGAAGGGCATGAAGGCGGGAATTCCCAGAAACTCATTCCCCAGAAAACTCAAAAAAGTTGTCAAATTGTGACTCCAGCCAAAATTTAGCGGGGCAGAACACACAGAAAGACTGAGTGATACAATTTCCCAGTCCAAGAGGATTTAGAAGATCCATAGGGAAGTTCTGTTCCACTGGGACAGGAGTTGGAAAGAGCTGCAGTGCAGCCACAGCACAGCTGGGCTGGAGCGTACTAGCTCCAGCCTTTCCAGGAGCAGCCCTTGTGGAGCCTGGGTGCCTGGGGGTGCCTGGGTTTGTGGCAGAAGGGCTGGTTTCCAGACCTCTTGGCCCAGTGATCACCAGGGACAGGCTGAAGGGGTGGTAAGAGACCTCTGCTGCATCAGAGTGAGTGTGGAACAGAGAATAGCCCTGTGGTGAGAATTTGCGGCAGGAATTGGGGAAGCCACCCAGCACTTCCAGAGAGCCCAACCTATAGACGGTGGGGGGGGAGGGATCAAGGGAGACAACAGAGTGCTCTCTGCTCTCCCTGGGGCAGGACACAGCTGTTTCACCACACTCAGATCCAGGTTACAGTCTGGGCCCCCAGTACCACCATAGTTGAGCAAAGACCCCTCTCACAGCTCCAGCGTAGATGAGAGGGCCTGAGGACAGGAAAGAGAGCAGTAGGAACCTCTCATAAGACCTTGGAGGAATTAAGGTCCCAGTGGGGTGCCCCCAAAACCCCCCAAAGCCTTGGAAGTGTGTTAAATCAGTCACAGGCTGAGGAAATGAGCAAACAACAGAAAAAGAAGACTCTGACCATAGAAAATTACTTTGGTTCCATGAAAAATCAAAATGCACACTCAGAGATAATAAAGTTCTGTATCCAAAACCTCCAAGAGAAACAGAAAATGGGCTCAGGCTCTGGATGAGCTCAGAAAAGACTTTGAAAAGCAATTAAGGGAGGTAGAAGAAAAGTTGGGAGGAGAAATGAGAGAGATGCAGATAAATCATGAAAACCAAGTCAGCAGCTTGGTGAAAGAAATACAAAAAAATACTGAAGAAAATTAAATGTTAAAAACTAGTTTGGGACAAATGGAAAAAGCAAACAAAAGGCAAATAAGGAGAAGAATGACTTAAAAAAGCAGAATTGACCAGCTGGAAAAGGAGATAAAAAAGCTCTCTGAAGAAAATAATTCCTTCAAATGCAGAATAAAACTAAAGGAAGCTGGGGAGTTTGCAAGAAATCAAGAAGAAATAAAACTATTCCAAAAAACCCCAAATTAGAAGAAAATGTGAAATATTTCAATGGAAAAACAAACAACCTTGAAAACAGATAAAGAAGAAATAATTAAAAATTATTGGACTAACTGAAAGTCATGACCAGGAAAAGAGCCTAGACTTCATTTTTCAAGAAATAATGCAGCAAAATTGCCCTGAGATCCTAGAAGCAGAGGGTAAAATAGAAATGGAGAGAATTCACCAATCACCTCCTGAAAGAGATCCCAAAAGAAAAACTCCCAGGAATATTATAGCCAAATTCCAAAAGAATATACTAAAAGCTACCAGAAACAACCAATTCAACTACTGTGACTCTATAGGCAGGATTATACAAGATCTGGCAGAATCTATATTAAGGGCTCATAGGGCTTGGAATATGATATTCCAGAAGGCAAAAGAGCTTGGTTTACAACTGAGAATGAACTACCCAGAAAAACTGAACATCCTCTTTCAGGGGAAAAGATGGACTTTCAATGAAACAGGGGACTTTCAAACTTTTCTAATGAAACAAGCAGAGCTTAACAGAAAGTTTGATCTCTAAGTACAGTATGTAGGGAGAACCATAGAGGGGGTGAATGAGGAAGATTAATTATGAAGAACTCAATGATGTTGAACTATTTGCATTCCTGAATGGGAAGAAGATACTGATAACTCATGTGAACTTTCTCATTTATAAGAGTAGTTAGAAGGAGCAATATATATGGCTCCTTCTAACTACATATATATATATATATATATATATATATATATATATATATATAGACAAGGCACAGGAAGGAGCTGAATATAATGGTATAATAAAAAGATGGAGTCAATGGATGATAAAGGAAGGTACTGGGAGTAAGAACAAGGAGAGGAAGAAGGGCTCTAAGTTACTTCACATAAAAGTCAAGAAAAAGTTTTTTTTTTTTCAAAAAAGTTTTTTTCAATGGAGTGAACAGGGGAAGGAAAGGGGAAATGAGTAAGCCTTCATTTTCATCAGAAATAGCTCAGAGAGGAAATAACATAAACACTTGATAGAATATGGAAATCTATCTTACCCTAGAGAAGAAAGGGATGGGATAAGGGGAAATGGGGAGGGGAGGTAAGGAGGGAATAGGTAATAGAAGAGAGGGAAGATCATGGGAGAGTGTACTCAGTTACAACCCATTTCTGAGCAGGGTTAGGATGAAAGGAGAGAGAGAATAGAATAAATGAGAGTGGAGAGGAATAGAGTGGAAGGAAATACAGCTAGTGATAGCAACTGTGGGAAAATTATTGAAGCAACTTCTCTGGTGGACTTATGATAAAGAAGACACTTCATCGCCGAGACAGAACCATTGGAATCTGAACATAGATTGAAGCACACTTTTCTTTCTCTCTCACTATTCTTGAGGTTTCTCTATCTTTTTTGGAGGGGGGGGGGGGGGGGGTTTATGTTCACTCTCACAACAAGATTATTGTAATAATATAAAATAAATAAAAAAGAAAAGAAAGGGTGAATAGTAACACAGCTACATTTTTAAGACCCCAAAGAGATTAAATGACTTGCCCAGAGTGAGGGAAGTAGTAATATAAAAAAAAAATTCCCCTCATCAGAAGTGCTATTAGAAGTTATTCGCTCTGCTACATAGTCAGTATCCTCTATAGTATTCTAATCTCTAGGACCCTTCCTGATTTGAAATCATATATTTATATGTGGAGTCACATGGGTCCTAATG
This sequence comes from Macrotis lagotis, assembly GCF_037893015.1. Classification (NCBI taxonomy): domain Eukaryota; kingdom Metazoa; phylum Chordata; class Mammalia; order Peramelemorphia; family Peramelidae; genus Macrotis; species Macrotis lagotis. The sequence goes on from NC_133660.1 coordinate 5,013,807, forward strand.
CATGACATTTGATCAGATTTGAAATGCCTTTATTTCAAATTATGATTTTCTCTCATTTTTCCTTTTTCCATTGTTTCATGCCATTCATTCAGTTTTGGCATATTGCCACCCTATCTTTAAAAATATTCTCACACTCTACAAATTTCTCTTGAAAGTCCCCTACCCACTATTCTTAGCTTGGTGCCTAGTACATCATAAGTATTTCAATTAAGGCTTGTTAACTGACTGACTCTGTATAGGTAATATTTCCAAGATTACCCTGTCCTGCTTCCTTAGACTTAATATTTTCTTTAAAAATCCCCTTTTTTTGCCTATATAGCATATCTTTACATTTAATTTTATTTAAAGAATGCTTATTCTGCAATAAGGCTTAGTATCCTCTGTGATTTTTAGCTGGAGGTAAAAACTCGATAGTCAAGTTCTGAACCTATTTAAAGGTGCGGGCTTAAAATGGAAGAGCTGAAAAGCCTTTAATTATAGCAGCATTAATGGGTACTCCTACAATACTAAGGTTCTGTCTGTTGGATAATTCTCAAGAGAGATTTGCTGACTGCATCTCATTCCAAAAGGAATCTTGAACTTGCCCTGAAGACTTAAAAACTATTTAGCTTCTTCTGTCCTTCTGGTGTTGTCATATTTTTCCTATGAATGACAAGAATATCCATGAAATAATAAAATGTGTGAAAATAGTTGATTTGCAAGTGACTTTTTCGCTGCTGTATTAATTCATTCCATTTCTTCTGTGATATCACCATCATGCCTAACTAGATTTTATGAGCAGGTTCACTGGAGTGAAAATCAAGCCAATGAATCGTTTAATATGAACTAATGAAAACCTGATATAAAGGGCTTTAGTAACTGTTTGGAGCTTTTAATTGTCAAGCCAATGCAAATTCTGAGCTCTACTAAGTAAAGCTGAGGGCTCCAATGAAGGAACTGAAATCACTTTGTGATAATTGCTTTAATTAAGTAGTCATATAAACAACTCTCCGTCCTGAGTGAGACAGCTGAAACCAAAAGAGGGCAACGTTTCTATAAGGCTGAAGATGACTTTCAAAAGGCTAATTCAAATTTTAATGTTGATAGTTCCAAATCAATGAACTAACAGGGCTGACATCTTATTAAAATTCACTACACTCAAAGATGCATCCTAGAAAAAAGCCCTAATCATTTGCATCACCACTCCAGTTTCCACATCATTTGGTGGGGGTGGTAGTAGGAGAGGAGGGAGAATTATTATTCTCTATTGTTTACAGGATTTTATATCTCAAGAGATCAAAGGGATTAAAAATCTAAATGTGCAAAAATATTTGTAGATAAGGAATTGTGGTGACAAAGAATTGAAAGCTATAGGTGATACCTATCAATTTGAGGAATGGATAAACAAATTATGTTATGACTCTTCTGTTCTCTTCTTTTCCTCCTTCCCTCCTTCCCTCCCTCCTTCCCTCACCCCTTCCTTCTTTCCTTCTTCCTTCCTTTCATCTTTTTCTCCCACCCTCCCCTCCCTCCTACCTTTCTCCCTCCCTCTCTCCTTCTTTCCTTTCTTTCCTTCCCTTCTTTCCTTCCTTCCTTCCTTGCTTCTTTCCTTTCCCCCCTCCCTCCCTCCTTCCTTCTTCCTTCCTCCCTTCCTTTCCCCCTCCCTCCTTTCCCCTTCCCTCCTTCCCTCCCTCCTTCCTCCCTCCCTCCCTCCTTCCTTCCTTCCTTCTTTCCTTCCTTTCTTACTTCCTTCCTTTCTCCCTCCCCCCCTTCCTTCCTTCCCTTCTTCATTTTACAGATTTGCAAACTATGTTCCAGGATGATTAAATGACCTATTTAAGGTCACAAAAGTAGCAAATATTAGAGAAGAAATATGAATCGGTTCCTTTGATTTGAGAGCCATTGCTTTTTTTTTACTTGCCTTGTTCTATATTCAGTCTGTATCTAAAGGAAAAAAAAGGCAAAGTTTATATGAATGGTGAATATGAGGAACAGAACAAACATTTATTATGTGCCTACTGTTTTCCAGGCAGTTTGCTTAAGTGTTTTACAAATATCATATTCAATCTTCCTAACGACGATTGACAGTAGATGCTTGTCTATCCTCATTTTACAGTTGAGGGAACTAAGGCAGAAAGAGGAGAGGAGGTAACATTTTTTAAAACTAGTTTTATCACTTTTAATTTTCTCTAAATGTTCTTCAGACAAGTTGCTGAGAGTAAAAAAAAAATCAAAATTTCAGTTCCCCACCTCCTCACCCCCCAAAAAACAAAGGAAAATATCTTTTTGAAAGAGCACCACCAATATTTATAGGAAAAAATGGATTTGTATGTGGGCCATATTGTTATTAACTCAAAATAACATAGATACAATGGTTATCTCCCATACCCATTACCTGTCTCACCAAAAAGTTTACATGAAACATCCATTTGGTGAAAATGAACAAATTTTCACCTTGAAATATCATCAGGTTTTTTCCCCCCAGTAAACCTCTATGCTAAATGTTATTCTAGAATGTCCTCAGAAATTTCTGTCAATAATCACTGATAAGGATAAATTCCCTATTTTTTCTCCAAATAACACAAAGACAACATAGCTGAGCAGTTGTTTAAACTTGGTTTGTAAACTTTTTCTTTACCATTTTCTGACATTCATTCAATGTTTCCTTAACCCCCATTGCCAAAAGCATCCATAATCTTTTCTCTCTCTTCTGTTACTGCCTCCTCTGTCATCAAAACCCCTTTGATTCTGACAAAGTTTTATATGACTGACTCCATGCGTTAGTCTTTTTTTTATCCATTTAACTCCATCCTTATTACTCTGCCTTTAATTTTCATTTCATCCTAAGAATTCAAAGCTGCATTGCAATTTAAGTAAAGAACAATTCAAGGACTACAAACCCTTTGGTTGTTTTTGGACTCACTGATAGTTGTTGCCTTCTCAAAAATATCCTTTGGATTTTCTTCAGTGATACTATAGATGAGGTTATTTAGCAAAAGTATTTGAAACTCCTGATTTTTTCCTTGAACTCTCTCTCCTGTGTAGTCCAGAATACTAAAAGATCAACCCTCATTCTCTTTTTTCTTATTTTTTTTCTGAAGACTTAGCCATACCTGATGGTACTTCGAATGATGCTTTTAGTTCCTCTTTAGTAATTTTTATTTTTTTATACTAACAAATCAATTTTAGGCAATTTTATGAGGGCAGTTCATAATGAAGTGTCCTTGCCACTCAATCTTTCACATCTTTCTATTTTTTTCTTTGCTTTTTCCATTTATACTTCACAGCCAAGAACTTTTGAGCCCCTGAATTTCAGTTTTTGTCAGATCTTCAGAAACTTCCTGAAATGTCCTTTCCTCTCCCATTTACGTGACTTTTCATTTTAGAAGAATTTTTTCCCTTCAGATTTCTATGGCAGGAATCAAAAACTACATGCAAATTATAGATATTTCAACTTCAGCTTTCTATTTCTTACCTTCAGGGGATTCCATTTGCTCATCCATTTTTTCCTCTTTCCAGGTGCTTTTTTGACAGTACTAACTCTATTTTATTCTTTTCTTCATCATTACCATCATGTTCCTCATATTCTTATTCCACAATTACACCTTTTACTGGGGTCTTCTTCCTTTTTGCTTCTTCAGAGTCATCTTTTGCACTTTGAGTCTTCTTTAGCTAGAGTTGCCCTCATTTTCACCTTCTTTATCTTCTTCACTGTCCTCTTCTTTCCTGAAATTCCATTTCCCTTGTCTTGGGGAGGGAGACTGATCATAGTGAAATAGAGTGGTTTCTACTTTAACCGAGGTGTCTCCTTTTTTTTCCTCAAATGACCAGAGCCTTTGTAGGGGCAGCCATTTAAGTGATAAAATGTAGCCATGTCATTTTCAGCAGTTTTTTCTGAATATTTTTCTTTATGATGAAGGCAACTTCATTTTGTTGAGAGGTATATATCAGGAAAAGACTGCTAAATAAAACAAAATGAAACAGTAAAACTAAAGAAATAAAATCTAACTTTAGCCATGAAGTAGACATTTTCCCACATTTTTATTCAGTAAAATTTGATCTCAGTACAAAGTAAATTTTTCCTTAAAATAACAATGAATTTTTAATAATATTAACACTGTAAATTTAAGACATATCTTGAATCATTCACTTACTAATTCAGTCAAAGAAAATTTAATGAATCAATCTGTAGTCTAAATCATATTTTGTATACAAGAAAGTCAATAATGTCCACCTTCTCTTTTTTGCTTCTTATATTGCTTAAGAAGTGGATTTAGTACTATTAAATGTTAGAAAATGATCTTTAGCTGTTTTTGGTATAAGATATAATGAGTTCCCGAGTACATTCATGCTTTATATATTAGAATAGAGACACAGCCAAATGGTTCATTAAAAATAAAAGTAATATTGTTAAACTTAACTCAGATAAAGAAAAGTTTGACTAAAAGCATAGGAAATAAGTTTTCTTCTCACAGAGGAATATCACAAAGGGAATACAAAAAAGAATACAACAAGTTCTTGAAATTCTTTAAAAATGTAAACATGTGTATTGTTTTATACATAAGGGAAAGTATCTAAGTGATAAAATGAAAAATTTCAACATTTAACCAGTGACTTTGTCTAGGCAACAGATTTTAGTCTCCCCCACCTTAAAGTGAGTGATTACTTTTCATGATATGTTAGAATTTAAAAATTAATGACCTTTAGATTTCATTTATTAATGCTTTCATTTTTAAAGTTCAATAAAATGGCTTATTGTTGCTCAAAGAGTTGGTAAGCAATGACAGAATTTGTATTGTGGTATACTCTTACTACAAATCCACTGGATTTTTTAAAATTTCTTTTTAGACTTCACAATAAACCAATTTTGTACAGCATTGTATGTAGAACACTAGACTTGAAATCTTCAATATTATAGCCTTATGTGTCTGGCTAAGTCATAACTCCCTCAGTTTCCCAATCTGTAAAATAGGAATTAAAAAATAGCACCTATTTTATCAGAATTTTATAAATATCAAATGAGATAGTATTTTTAAAGTGTTTTATAAGTCTTATAGTACTATATAAATGCTAGCTATTATTACTATTGTTTGTCTTCCCAACTCTCGTTGATATTACTTGGTAAAATTTACTTTGGAAAAATTGTCTTCACATATGTTGTTTTTTTCTCAAGGATGGTTGCATTTTGTTTTTTGCATATTACATGTTGGAATCTTCTATGGATGGGATTAAAAACTACATGCAGTGGAAGGATTTGCATGAACTGATGCTGAGCAAGATGAGCAGAACCAGAAAAAAACATTGTACACCCTAACAGCAATATGGGCGTGATAATCAACCTTAATAGACTTGCTCATTCCATCAGTGCAACAATCAGGGACAATTTGGGGCTGTGATGGAGAGTACCATCCGTATCCAGAGAAAGAATTGTGGAGTTTGAACAAAGACCAAAGACTATATAACCTTCAATTTAAAGGGGGGGGGACATCATCTTATTACATAATTTTGCTATCTCTTATATTTTATTTTTTTTCCTTAAGGATATGATTTCTCTGTCATCACATTCAACTTAGATCAATGTATACCAGGGAAACAAAGTAAAGACTAACAGACTGACTTCTGTGGGGGGTGGAGGGAGGGAAGCAAGAATAGGGGGAAAATTGTAAAACTCAAAATAAATAAAATCTTTAGAACTGGAAAAAAAACTACATGCAGGAATAGATTAGGTACAATAGCAGGAAATGATTATAGTAATCTGCTGTTTGATAAACCCTAAGAGTCCAACTATTGGGATACAAACTCTCTCTTCAATAAAAAAACTTGGGAAAATTGGAAGTTAGTAAGGCAGAAACTTGGATTAGATCATCACCTCACACCCTATACCAAGATAAGATCAAAATGGATATAGGATTTAGACATAAAAAATAATATTATATGCAAACTAGGAGATCAGGGAATAGTTTATCTCTCAGATCTCTGGAAAATGGAGCAGTTTATGACCAAGGAAGAGATGGAGAACATCATTAAAAACAAACTAGACAATTTTGTTTCCATTAAATTAAAAGGCTTTTTACACAGACAAAACCACTATAACCAAGATCAAAAGAAATGTAGTAACCTGGGAAACAATCTTTAAAACTAATGTTTCCTGACAAAGGACCCATTTCTAAAATATATAGAGAGAACTGAGTCAAATTTCCAAAACAAAGCCATTTCCCAATTAACAAATGGTCAAAGGATTTACAAAGGCAATTTACAAATGAGGAAATCAAAGTGATCCATAGTCATGTGAAAAATTGCTCTAAATCACTAATTATTAGAGAAATGCAAATTAAAGTATCTCTGAGGTACAACCTCACACCTCTCAGACTGGCCAATATGAACAGAAAGGACAATGATCAATGTTGGAAGGGATGTGGGAAATATGGGACACTAATACATTGTTAGTGGAGTTGTAAACTCATCCAATCTTTCTAGAGAGCAATTTGGAATTATGCCCAAAGGGCAACAAAAATGTGCATACCCTTTGACCCAGCAATGCCACTACTAGGGCTATACCTTGAAGAGATGATGAAAAAGCATAAAAACATCACTTGTACAAAAATTTTCATAGCAGCTCTGTTTGTGGTGGCGAAGAATTGGAAAATAAGTGAATGTCCTTCAACTGGGGAATGGCTTAGCAAACTGTGGTATATGTATATCACGGAACACTATTGTTCTATTAGAAACCAGGAAGGTCGGGAATTCAGGGAAGCCTGGAGGGATTTGCATGAATTGATGCTCAGGAGATGAGCAGAACCAGAAGAACATTGTATACCTAACAGCAGTATGGAGGTGATGACCAACCTTAATAAACTTGCTCATTCCATCAGTGCAACAGTCAGACAGAATTTGGGGGTATCATCTTACTTCAAATTCAGTGGATTTGAATACCATCTGTATCCAGAGAAAAAATTGTGGAATTTGAACAAAGACCAAAGACTATTACTTTTAATTTATAAAAAACATTATCTATTATGTAATTTTACTATCTCTTATACTTTATTTTTCTTTCTTAAGGATATGATTTCTCTCATCATATTTAACTTAGATCAATGTATACCATGGAAACAATGTAAAGACTAACAGACTGCCTTCTTGGGGGGGGGGAGTGAGATTAGGGGAAAAATTGTAAAATATAAAATAAATGAAATCTTTCTTTTATAAAAAAACTGTACATACAAATTATAGATATTTCAACTTTCATTTTCTGTTTCTTGGCTTCAGGGGATTCCATTTGCCCATTTACTTTTTCCTCTTTCCAGGTGCTTTTTTTGAGAGCACTTTATTTCATTCTTATTTTCATCATTAGCATCATGTTCCTCATACTCTGATTCCACAATTGTACCTTTCACAGAAGCATGTATGTAATAAATACATAATGATTTGAATTCAGTAGGATGACAATTATGTAGGATGACAGCATTATTGATATCTTCTAGTTTTCTAATTTCAGAGCAATTCAATTTCTGAGTTTAACTTTGCCTCTATACATAAATTTTCATTGCTTTTCTAATAACAAGATTATAGTTCAATTATCTTATTGTCTATAAGATAATTAATCCAATTATCTTATTTATAACATAAAGCAAAATAAATAAGAAGCAAATAACAAAAATGAATATATTGCCATTACCTTTATCCTAATATAGACAATGATGATTGTAATTCATTATTGACATGAAAAGCTAAACCATGAATTATAAACTTTAATGCAGAAATTCATAGCTCTTTATAATGAGGGAATCAAAATAGTATAGTTTAGTAGTATCACAAATAAATTAATATTAGAGTCCATAATGTATCAGTAGATCTATTGGGTCACCTATTGACTTTATAAACCATGTATTGACATCATCTATGTTCCTTTGTCTTTTTTTATTCTGTTAAAACACTTCCCAATTATATTTACCATTTTGAGAGTTAAGCAGGTCACAGATTGGCATTTCTGGCAGTAGCTTGCAAGACTTTGAATTCAGGTGACCTGAATTCAAATCCTATCTCTAACACTTAGTAATTGTGTGACTTGTCAAGTATCATTTCCTCATCTATAAAATGGGAATAATTATATTTATGGGATTGTTTTGATCAAGTGAGCTTTGCAAAATACTTTAAATCTTAAAGGGTTATAGAAATATTAACCATTTAAAATATTATTATAATTAGTCTTTCAGATCAGATGTTCTGTGTTGTGTGTATGTGTATTTCTGTGTTTGTGTGTGTGTGTGTTTGTAAAACCTTTGTCGTTATTGATAGGAAAGACACAAATGAGGATGTATTCTTATTCCTCTTTGCCCCTTCCTCCCTCCAGGACTTTATTATTATTAGATCAGGAAGTAAAAGATAATGAGGTAGGCTCTCTAAAGTCTCTTCAAACAATGACTATTTTTGCACCAACCAGTATAGTTCACCATACACAGTCATTGAGATTAAACCAAAAAATGATATTTATGTCCTGAAAAAATTCATTCTAAAAATCATCTTAGGTGTCAATTGAGTTAAATGAAAATAAGAATTGTGTAAAGAATGAATTTTTGATTCTATTCTGATAAAGACAGTCCCACAGATTTTTCCAAATGAGTAATTTCAACTCATATTTGCTTTACATCCTCAACTATAAATCTTTGAATGGCAAGGAGAAAGATTATCTTTGCATCTCATTTGGCATTATTATATTGTTATTTCTCCCTCAGACAAAAACAGGGAGAACGTCTGGGAACTTGGAAACATTGGGAGAATAAGAGATGGGGAATGGAAGTACAAGCAGAAATTAATTAGATTGATCAAAAATGCCGTTCAGTTGTAATCAACTCTCTGTATATATGTATACATTTGTATGTATGTGTGCATGCAAATATATGTGTGCATACATGTACACAGCTCCTGGGTGGTACCGTGGATAGAGCACTGAACCTGGAATCAGTTTATATCCAGTCTTAGACACTTGCTGGCTATGTGACCCTGGGTAAGTCACTTAACTAAAATGAGCTCTGCGAAGGAAAATGCAAACCACTCTAGTATCTTTGGAATGAGGTCATGAAAAATTAGACACAATGGAAATGATTGAACAGAAGCAGCAAAAATGCCAACATATATAATAATAAATATGCTGGCATATCAACATATATAATAGGTATATTATATATAATTCTATATTATAATAGGTATCTATTTAATGACTCAGACCAGTTCTCCAATAAAATAATAGAACATATTTATATAACAATTTGAGGTTTAAAAAGTGTTTGACATATTAAACCCATTTATTTTATATTCCCAGTTGCCAGGTGATAGGATGGCTATTATTATCCCCTTTTTGAAGATGGGGAAACTGAGCCAAGTCTTCAACTATAGTTCCAGAATTCAGAGGTATTTAGAGGTCAAGATCTGAATCCAGTTCTTCCTACTTTCAAATTCAGCCCTCTATCCACTATACCAAAAGAGTAGGGTAATATTTATTCACATAAGATAATTTGATAATACCCTGCTCATTCTGGGGAAATACAGTATTGGCTCAGTAATGCTTGTGACTTCCAGGCCTTGTCAGAGTCAAATTAACAATAGCATAAGAAAGAGAAGTCCGTAGAAATGGACTCGGAAATGGAAAAATATTCAGTGAAATGATTCTCAGTGGCAAACAGTCATTCTAGGAACAAAAGAAAAAAGGATTGGTTTCCCTACATCATACCTTTCCTGGCAATGGCATCCCACAGATTCTTTCCACTCTTCTGATGACTTTGACAAGATCCTGAGGGTTTTGTTTTGGGGGGGATTTTTTTTTTATCTAGGGTATAGGGTAGATCATCTAGCTAAGGCAAGTTGGTGTTTGTTGTTATTGATGTATCGTGATGCTATCTAATTTCTCTTCTGAAATTTGATTTTAACAGGGTCAGCATGAACTGAGCCAGTCTTCCTGCCCAAAGAAGGAAAAAAAAAGATTTCATGTTAGTAGCTCTAATGTCTATTATGTCTCTTGAGGAACACATTTCAGCCCAGGGAGCTCGACTGATAATAGCTGAGGAAATATCACTTCAGCTCCAAGTTACTGTAAGCACCATTTGGTTGGCTATCCAAGTGCTCTCTGGAGAAAAATTTGCTATTTTACCTGTACTCAGTACTTAGTGTTTTAAAAAGATATATGGTGCATACAGTCTATATTAATTGAAGGTGATGATTAGAATGCACTCAAGCTCTCTCCATATGGCAGAGTTTTAGGTTTGGCTTCAAAAAATGCTTTATTGCATTATTTAATCATAGGTATTATACAAAGAATTTGGTCTTACAAGGGAAAAGCCCATTAAATCATTTAGTACCTCCTACAATCTATTGAAGAAGTAAAGTCCCCTACCACATACTTCATGCCTACCATATGTTTCAAAGCATTCCTAAAATTGGGCACAGTCAGCTATATTTCAAAATGAATCATTTTTTTAAAAAGAGACATATTATTGATTCCTTTGTTTTTACATCACTTGCATTTACAAATATCTCTCTCTGCTCTGTTATCTATAGAACACTATCTCGCAACACACATTTGAAAAGATAGGGGCAAAAGTAGCTTAGGAAAGTTATATCTGATAGCATATGTAATACTCCAAATTCATCATTCATCGCTTCTGGAAAGAGGAACAGAAGATATCCCCAAAGGATGTTTTTTAAAAAAAGTTTCATCGACAGTGCTTGATTTTCACATTTCAAACATTTCCAGATCACTGACATGAGCCACCGTTTTACTATGATAACTCTTTTGTCAGAAAGTAAAACAGCTAAGTAAAACTAACAATATAGTTACTTCATCTAAAAGTATTTACAACATTCCATATCTGTAGCTCCAACCAACCGAATTTAGATTATTTTGTTTTTAATTAATAAAAATCTAATTTTCTTTCTTTTATCTAACTTCCTTTTGTCCATTAAGGAAAAAAAGCAAAAAGCAAATTCCCTGTAATAGATGTATATATAATCAAGCAAAACAAATTCTCTTATTGTATTTCAATATATATATATATATATATCATTCTGTACCCTGAAGCAAGAGGTGGATAGCATATTTCATTATTCTTCCTCAATGATGTTCATGTACTTATTGTAGTTCTTGCAATTTTCAAAGTTATTTGCCCTTACAGTGTTGCTTTATTGTACCTGGTTCTGTTCATTTCATTCTTCATCAGTTTATAAAAATCTACAAAATTGCTCATTTTTATAATATTGATGTTGGAAGGTTTTTTAGGGTTTTTTTAAACTTCACCCTGCATCAGCTTATGTGATGGCAAAAAAGTAAAATGAAAACTGCTTGACAGGATATGGGGAGACAGACACTGATACACTATTAGTGGACCTGTGAATGAGTACAACTTTTAAGAAAATCATTTTACTCAGCTATACAAGCATTAAATGTGTGCAGAAAAAAAAATAAAATAAATAGGAAAAGGACTTAGAAAAGACAAATGAAAATATTTTAACAGCTCTTTTGTGGTAGCAGAAAAGGGACTTTTAAAAATCATCTTAAAATTATTATAAATTTAAAGCTAGAGGTGTCATTCACCTTCAAATAGACCAGAAATGTCAATGTAATTGCATTCCAAACTGCAGGTGCTGATAGAACCCTCTGGAGTGGCTAGAACTAGATTAAAAAGTAATAAGGAAATGTTTAACAAAATAGAACTACAATTCAACATAAATAATGTTAATCTGTGCTTTTCTAAGTCAATATGCATTTGTTGGAATTTATTCCTATTTGAATTTGAAGGTATCGATCTAGACTAACCCTTTATTCATAGGAAGGAAACTGAGGAACATTAGAGGTTCAGTGACCTGACCAGGATTATGAAGTTACTGTTAGAGACAGACAGGTTTTCCTGACCACAAGTTCAAGACTTTATTCATTATCATTTGCTGACCATCAGTAGCTTTCCCAATAGTTGGTTATTACTCTTTGCTCAAATGAAGTACATTATCAACTGGTATGAATATACTCTTGCAAGTTTTGCCTTCTTAAACTAGTTATAAAGTTTACTCTTTTTTTCTCCCTCTGTGTGTAGGTAGTCACATAAGTGATTGTGTGTCTGCCTGTTTCTTTCTTTGTCTCTCTCTATCTCTGTCTCGGTTAATCTCTTTCTCCTTCTCTATTTGATGGAAAGTATATCTTATGCATATGTGAAAGAAAAAAAGTATTTCAACTTTTAAGAAAGACTGAAATGTTTATTGTGGGAATTCTGAAATTTTATGAATTCATTCTCACATTTTTGGGGGCTCTCCAATAATAGCATGTTTTATGGTTATTAACAACATCACAGATTTTACTTGACTATTCCAACAGCACTGTGACATAAGTGCATACATTATTCTTCTTCTTTTACATAGGAGGAAACAGATTCAGACTTGCCCAAGATCACACAACTAAGAAATGATAGGATTTAAAATCAAGCTTTCTGATGCTAAATTCATTGCTCCTTCTATCACAACCTCAGCTATTCTCTTTCTCCCCCCTCCAAAATAGTTTATTTCATTTCTAAAGAAGTTTTAAATGGCATTGGGTAACTATTTAACCAGTTTCATAGGAAATTACTTGGGGGGGAGAGAGAAAGGAAAATTTGATTGTTCAGTGTCAAAGTTGTTTAGCTGACTTGATACTTGGAATTCATTAGAAGTGGTCTTGCCTGGGCATGAGAAAAATAATCTCATCTTTTATTGATCTTGCTGTTATTAATTCAAAATAATAGTTGAGCGTACATACACACAAACACACATTTTCAATCTTAAATTTTATTTGTATTTTTGTACAGCATTTTCAGTTGTGTCCAATTATTTATGAGTCCTTTTGGGGTTTTCTCAGCAAAGATGCTGGAATGATTTGATATTTCCTTCTCCAGTCTCTTTTACAGATGAGGAAACTGAAACAAACAGGGTTAAGTTACTTGCTCAAGATCACATAGCTAGTAAGTGTCTGAGAACAGATGAGAAATCCGGAAGAGGCATCTTCCTAACTCCAAGTGTAGCATGCTATCTACTGACCCACCTATTTTATTATTAGTGAATCAATATCAATTGAATATTTCCACCAGATCATTGTTTTCTTTAAAATGCATTGTTTTTGTGCTCCTGTATCAGTTTTGTGTGTCTGAGAATTTCTTCCAACAAGACAGAAACAACTCATTATATCTAGTGTTAAAAATTTGCCCCAAGATTCAGAAAAGTTAAGGGGCTTGCCAAGAGTCAATATCCCATTAATGTCCAAGACTGGATTTGAACCCTAACTCTAAGTACAGCTCTTAGAATTACATGATTAAAGGGTCAAAAGGTAACTTTACCACTAGCAAGTTAAATTCATACTCGAAAAGAATATACACTACAACATACCTGATAAGTAGTCATTCAGACTCGGCTGAAGATCTCCAAGCAGAGGGAACCCACCACCACTTGAGGCAGCCCATTCTCATTTTTGAACAACTCTATTTTTTTTTTTAGACTTTTTCAAGGCAATGGGGTTAAGTGGCTTGCCCAAGGCCACACGGTTAGGTAATTATTAAGTGTCTGAGGTCAGATTTGAACTCAGGTCCTCCTGACTCCAAGGCCAGTACTCTATCCACTGCGCCACCTAGCCGCCCTTAAAATTCAGGTCCTTGTATTTTTTTTTTTTTTTTAGGTTTTTGCTAGGCAGTGGGGTTAAGTGGCTTGCTCAAGGCCACACAGATAGGTAATTATTAAGTGTCTGAGGCTGGATTTGAATGAACAACTCTAAATACTGAACTCCAATTCCAAACCTATGATCTGAAGGATTCCAAAAAAGACCTAACAAATAATGTTGTCACATGTCAGGAAGGTCTTCTTGACATTTGCCTAAGTTTGGCTCTTTGAAACTTCTTCCAATTGTTATTAGTTCTGCTATGTTGAAAAGAAAATTCTTCATCTGAGCTTTCATTTTGATCAATGAGGCAAAACTCAGGACACAGAATTAAAAAGATTTTAAGAGGTCAAGGTATCAATACATTGAAGGGTGATCACTCAAAATCATCAATGACATCAAGATAGGGGTAGACTTAATGGGTAACTTTAAAATAATCCAGATAAATTCACCTAAGCAAAAGAGGCAGGGCACTTGCATTTCAATTTCCTTTGGGGGTAATAAGAATGTGAAAATTTGCAGGTAGGGGTATGTGACAAATCAGATAATACAAAAAATTGGGAACTTAGTTTTTCCTTTTTCTCAGCATCTCCCCCAACACTGGTTGATGAGCAGCACTGTGAATGATGGGAAACTGAGTCAGCATAATATTCAACACTACTATGAGCCAAATAGAACAAAATTAGTACTTCTTCCTCATAATAACTCTTTCATTTATCGAAGAACCCAAAACTCTTGTCTTTTACTTCTCTTCCACAGGCTAAGCATATCCAGTTCTTTCAGCTGATCTTCACATAAAAGTGACTCAATTTCCCTTGCTATCCTGGTTGTTATTCTCTATATATTCTACAGCTTCTCAAACTGTGGGGCCAAGACCCAAACACAATATTCTAGGTCTGATGAGTGTCGAGTATACAAGGATTAAGATCTTCCTATTCCTGCAAGCTATGAACTTCTTTGTGAAGCCTAAATTCTCATGAACTTTTCTCGTTATTATTATCCTGTGGGATTCCACTGCTCATTTTTGTTGATGACTTTCCATGACATACTCCTTAATTATGATACTTTCCTGTCACCATTTGATAGTCTAGTAACTGATCCCCTCAGACATTTTCTACAACTAAGGTCTCCAATTTTTGCCTGCTACAGATTCATTTTGTTTTACCACTAACCTTCTTCATCTATTGAAGGAAATATGACATCTGTAACTCAGAGTACCCATCCCAAGTGTTCACATGGGCTATCTGTGCCTAAATGGTGGCAGACCATTCTGAGCTCATATTGGTCTGATCAGCCATAGTAGGATGCACTGTAATTTGTCTCAAACATAGTGATGTCATTTTTGGTCTTCTTCAACCAACAAATCTAGTGTGGATGGGTATAGGCAGGAAAAGGGAAATAACACAGGCTAGTATACAAATGACACAAAACCCATCACTGAGCCTGTACCTTTGGCTTTTCTGGTTTGATCAATCCTTCAGAATTTGTGCTCAGTTGACATCCTTCAAGTGCTCAGTTTCACCTAAATATAATGATGAACCATTTTAGTAAGATCTTACTTTAGTGTATAAAGATAGAAACTTAAGGCAGGAAATTCAATTGACTCTTTTAGAATTATTCCTTTTAGCAATAGTTTTAGCAATAGTCAGATCAATGGAAAGGGAAGCAGTTTATGACCAAGGAAGAGATGGACAACATCATTAAAAACAAATTAGATAATTTTGATTACATTAAATTAAAAAAACTTTTGCACAAATAAAGCCACTGTAACCAAGATAAAAAGAAATGTAGTAAATTGAGAAACAAGTTTTACAACTAGTATTTCTGACAAAGGACTCATTTCTAAAATATATATAGAGAACTGAGTCAAATTTATTTAAAAAAAACAAACAAGCCATTCCCCAATTGAAAAATGGTCAAAAGAAATGCAAAGCCAATTTATCAATGAGGAAATCAAAGCTATACATAGTTATATGAAAAATTGACTAAATCAATCCTAATTAGAGAAATGCAAATTAAAGTAGCTCTGAGGTACCATTTCACACCTACCAGTTTGGCCAATAAGACCAGAAAGGACAATGTTCAATGTTGGAAGGGATGTGAGAAATCTGAGGCACTAATACGTTGTTGGTGGAGCTGTGAACTCATCCAACATTTCTGTACAGCTATCTGGAATTATGTCCAAAGGGCAACAAAAATGGGCATACCCTTTGACCCAGCAATGCCACTACTGGGTCGATACCCTGAAGAGGTCATGAAAAATAGTAAAAACACAATCACTTGTACAAAAATATTCATAGCAGCCCTGTTTGTGGTAGCAAAGAATTGGAAATCAAGTGAATGTCCATCAATTGGGAAATGGCTGAACAAATTGTGGTATATGTACGGTATGGAACACTATAGTTTTATTAGAAACCAGGCGGGATGGGATTTCAGAGAAGCTTGGAAAGACTTGCATGAACTGATGCTGAGCAAGATGAGAGGAACCAGAACATTGTACACTCTAACAGCAACATGGGGGTGATGATCAACCTTAATGGACTTGCTCGTTCCATCAATGCAATAATCAGGGACAATTTTAGAGCACCTGCAAAGGAGATTATATATCATATGTACCCAGAAAAAGAACTGTGGAGTTTAAACGAAGACTAAAGTCTGTTACTTTCATTTTTTTTGAAGAAGTGTCTTAGGTACTACTCAATTTTGCTATCTCTAATATTTTATTTTCTCCTCAAGGACATGATTTCTCTCCCCACACATTCAATTTTGATCGATGTATAGCATAGAAACAATGTAAAGGTTTTCAGACTGCCTTCTGGGTGGGTGGGGGAGGGAAGGGAGGGTGGAGGAAAAATTGTAAAATTCAAAACCTTACAGAAAATAATAGGTAGACACTACTGGGTCTATTCCCTGAGGAGATTATGAAAAAAGGATAAAAACATCACTTGTACAAAAATATTCATAGCAGCCCTGTTTTTGGTGGCAAAGAATTGGAAATTAAATGAATGTCCTTCAATTGGGGAATGGTTTAACAAACTGTGGTATATGTATGTCATGGAACACTATTTCTCTATTAGAAACCAGGAGGGATGAGAATTCAGGGAAGCCTGGAGGGATTTGCATGAACTGATGCTCAGGAGATGAACAGAACCAGAAAAACATTGTACAGCCCTAAGAGCAACATGGGATTGATGATCAAACCTTGATGAACTTGCTCATTCTATCAGTGCAACAATCAGGGTCAATTTTGGGGCTATCTGTGATGGAGAATACCATTTGTATCCAGAGAAAGAATTGTGGACTTTAAACAAAGACCAAAGACTATTATCTTTAATTAATAGGAAAAAAGTTATCTTTTATGTAATCTTGCTATCTCTTATATTTTATTTTATTTTATTTTTCTTCTTAAGGATATCATTTCTCTCTCAACACATGCAATTTAGATCAATGTATAGCATGGAAACAATGTAAAAATGAACAGACTGCCTACTGTGTGGGTTGGGGGAGGGAAGCAATAATAGGGGAAAAATTGCAAAACTCAAAATAAATAAAAGCTTTCTTTAAGAAAAGAAAATGATAGATAGAAACTACTATTAAATATAATTGGAAAACAAATAAAATATTAAAAATGATTCCTTTTAGAATATGCTGAATTTTCTGTCTTAAGTTCAAAGGCTCAAATGTCTAAGAACAAAATGTCAGAGATTTAGTATAAAACATGTGAAAAAGACCTCTGAATATTTCATTTTAAAAAGGACATTGGCAACCTGGAGTGAAGCCTAAGGAGAGCATGCTGTACAGTAAAAAGGACTTGGAAGTATGTCATCTGGTTGAAGCAACTTTTATATTTAGAATGACAAAAGAAAGACAATGGGACCTGAGAATGGATTGCAAATATATGAATTCTTTTATGTGAATTTTAGATGGCAGATTTAAGACTAATTGACTGAATTGTTAAGAAGTTATATTTTTAAACTCCATATAAAAACTCACATAATATAATAATAATATAAAAAACAATAATTACAGTTGCACAAAAGTAAAAATAGACTGACTGGTATACAAATGAGTTCTTTCTTTAGGTGTGTAATACTGATTTAATAATGTTAAGGAAAGTAGTATTCCAGTCTTGGCTAGAGAGTTGGACTAGATGATCTATTAGATTCTTTCTAAACCTAAGAACTTCTGATTTGTTTCAGTGGAATCTAAGTTTTGTGGGAAGGATATGTTTGATCTTTGAATTTATATGTCTAGAGTTTAGCAGTGCACTGCACACTGTAGGTGCTTAATAAATATTTGATATGTTGCTTTTTATTTTGGGTCATAGAGACACAATTTTTTTCTTATTACTTCATGTATCTTTTATTTTTTCTCAAAAAAAATTTCTGATGGGGCAGCTAGGTGGCATAGTGGAAAAAGCACCGGTCCTGGAGTCAGGAGTACCTGGGTTCAAATCTGGTCTCAGACACTTAATAATTACCTAGCTGTGTGGCCTTGGGCAAGCCACTTAACCCCGTTTGCCTTGCAAAACAAAAAAAAAAATTGCTGCAAATGAAACAAAAGACAATACATATATATATATATATGCTTTTTCAGTGATTTGTGGAGAATCAGAGAACTTAGATTTAGTTCTCATTTTTCCAACTTAAAAGCTATGGAACCATGGGCAAGTCATTTAATTCTTTCTTGTGGCTCAATTTCTTCACTTGTAATATGGAGATAATACTAGTATCCATTATTTTCTTACAAGACTGTGAAGAAAAAAATCTTTTTTAAAGTTTTAGAAAAGAATATAATTTAGTCACTTGATTTAAGTGGTAAGGTACTTAAGGACAAGGATATATGTAAATCCCATTTATTGTAGAGCCAGCCACTCTAATATTGTTAATTGATTTGAATTCACTCATTCAAATAGCTAAAAAAAATATATAAACTGCCTTTCAGCACATTAAAATACCATTAACTATTCAACTACTTCTTAGAAATTTAATGTAATCCACTAAATATACATTTCATGGCAGGTTTTTGAATGCAAATAAGCAACAGTAGTCCCTGGATGCTTGTCCTACAGCTTTGGCCATTGGTGAGTTATTGACTCTGAGAGAGATACCCAGATTGTGCTCTAGTAGAAGCCAGATGGTTTAATGCTGTCATAAATGGGGGTTATTATTGTGTTGATTATTTATTTACCTTCTATTCATAGGGTTTGTTTTTGTTTGGATATCAACAACTCTATAAAGTAACAAGAGAGCCAATTGGAATGATTGGTAAATAAATGTCTTCTATGTTATTTTTCCTTATATAATGCTAATTCTGAAGTTTTAGGATTAAATATTATGGAAAGACAAATTTCTGATTTTTGATCTTAATAGTCTAGGTGTTCCTGAGACCTAATCATTGGATTTGTAAGTTCTGGATAGAGACTAAGTCATCCTTGGGAGTAAAGTGTTTTGATTTCTAGCCCTTGTTTTATCATTCATACCATAAAACATTGAATCATTCACGTCATATCCCAGACTTCAATTTCTTCTTTGTATATGGATAGGGTTGAACTGACTTATCTAGAATCTTTCCTTTCCAGTTCTTACTTTCTATGATTCACTCTCTGATTGTTAATAATTATATCCAAAGGATAGCAAATAGCATTTATTCAGATAGTAATACTCCTGAAGTGATTAAAGTTCTTACACATTGTTGAAATAATCAGATATATGTTTGCTTGATGACAATATCATGAAGGAAACTAGAATATTTAGACAGTCATCTGAAAGTTTCCAAATATCATGATGTATGGCATCAGATGAAACATCTGGACAATTGACAAAAATTTCCCATTTTCTTCCAGATGTTTGACATCATTCAGACATGATAATAACACGACTGATTAACTAATGCTAACAGGATAAAAAAATCCAAAATGTTTTAATTCAAATTACCATAAGGTAAATAAAAACAAACATATACAAAGGGGAATTAGCATTATTTCATGCTTCACAATCGAATAGTTTTTTCCTAGATTGTATAAATGAAAAAGAAATGTAATTAACTATTCTAGGAATAGAGTTACAGATGGTCCAAATGAAAATGTATGGAGGTGGATAAATCTGATTTGTTGGATCAGTCCTATAAATAAATTTCCCAGTGTTTTGCTATGCAGGTTTTGGGCAGTATGTTTTCAGATTTATTTCTTGATATAAACTATATTGCTAGTGTTTATGTATTCAAGAACCATTCAACAAATAAACTATCAAAATAGTAGAGGAATATACACAATACCTAATTCTCACTGGCAAAATTCAAAATTTTTTAAAAAATGAAATATGTAAGAAAATCATCTGTATCAGAAATCTTAATAGGAAAATTTATAACCTGCATAACAGCCTATTCAATGTGCAACTAGATAAATCCTTGTCTTAAATGAGACATTTTATCTTGATATTTATCTATGGATTAGAATAGCTTATGCCTTTTTTTCTCTTTTCCTTACTTCCTTTCTTTCTTCCTTTCCTCTCTCCATCTGCTCTCTCCCCCTCTCCCTAGTGCCCCACCCCCACCTCTCTCTCTCTCTCTGTCTCTGTCTCTGTCTCTCTCTCTCTCTCTCTCTCTCTCTGTACTCTAAAGAAAAGGAAACTAGACTTTAAGTAAAGTGAGAAATACATTATTTCTCTCACAATTACTACTTGGTAATTATGGATATTGATCTCTCTGACACTCAGTTTTTTAACTGTAAAATAGAGATGACACCTTTTATATTTAATTCATAAGTTTATTGAAAGGATCATATGAGAGAATGTTTGAAAAGCAGTATGCAGATATTAAAATACTATTTAGGTAATTATTTCAATGATTACCTTTTTTCCCTCCTATTTTGTGTTTTCACTCCAACTTTTGCATTTAATTTAGAGCAAGACAGCACACCCCTTAACAGAATCTACTTTCTTTGATATTACCTATGATGTCTTTATAGATAAATCCAATGATCTTTTCTCATTTTCTTCTTTGACTTCTCAATAGTTTCTAGATTCTGCTTATCATTACCACTCTGGATGTGCTATTCTCCTTTGACTTCTGTGATACGATTCTTTTCCAGTTTACTTTAGCTAATTTTCTTCTTCTGCTGGCTTATTATCTTTCTTTTACCCCCTTAAATATTGGGAACTCCCACAAAACTCCTTCCTGGATCCTTTTCTTTCTTTCATTTTTTTAGTGGGGCAAGGGGGTTCAGAGACTTGCCCAAGGTTACACAGCTAATAAGTATCAAGTGTCTCAGGCTCCATTTGAACTCAGATCCTCCTGACTCCTGACTCCAGGACCAGTGCTCTATCCACTCATTTAGGACCCAATCCTTGTAGGAGGTCAGTTAGTCTCTGAAAGACATGACTTAATGATTTATGTCTAACCACTGTCTAACTTTTCTTTAGACCCATTGTGTCCAACCTGCAGTCTGTGGGGCTACATGTGACCCTCAAATCCCATTAATTTAGCATTATTACATTTTATTATTATACTCATTGATAATGTGGATTATGTTGTAGTAATAAATCAATATTTAATTCTCTACGTGTTCCTTGATAAGTTTTTGTTGGGCAATATGGCCCCAACAAAATGAACACCTGTCCATTAGACCAATCACTTAATGAGTTGACAAATATTTGTGTTTAGGCAATAAGCCAAACACCTGGAATACAACAAAAAAAAAAACCCCTCTTCTGTTCCAATGAAGGATGCAACAGATAGAAATCAGAAGATATAAGATAAAAATACAATTGATAGAAGGTAACATGAACAGGTATGGTACTAGCAGCTGAGGGGTAGGTATTAAATACAGGAAAAGCTTCCCAAAAGATTAGCTGAGATTTAAAAGAAGCAAAGGATTTTCAAAGGTGGAGGTAGGTAGATAAATGTTCCAGTCATAAGGATCAGAAAGAAAGATCACAGAAATAAGGAAGAGTGTCTTGCTTGAATAACAATCAGGAGAATGATATAATTAGAATTCAATGTATATGGAGGGGAATAGAATGTAAGGAAAAACTGTTAAGTCAGGAAAAATGCAGGTTGTGTAAAACTTTAAATGCCAAATGATGTTGCATTGCTATTTAGTCATTTTCAGTTGTGTTCAACTCTTCATTATCCCTTTTGGGATTTTCTTTGTCAATATTCTTATTTAGTTCCTTTTACAGATGAAGAAACTGAGGCAAGGAGGGTTAAGTGTCAGGGTCACACAATTATGGATTCCAACTCAGGTTCTTCTCACTTCTGACCCAGTATTACTTTGCCAGCTAGTGGTCCATTAAACGTCCAATAAAAGACTCAATGTTTGATCCTGGAGATGACTGGAAACCAGTGCAGTTTATTAAATAGAGGCAATTACAGTGGTAGATCTATACTTTAAGGTCATTGATGGTTGAATGGAGGATAGAGTAGAGAGGAGTGGAGAGAGACTTGAACCAGAAAGATCAATTAGAAAGTTGTTAATATTGCAGTTGAGAAATAATGAGGGCTTAAATCAGGTTGGTACTTGTTTTAGTGGCGAGAAGGAGATATAATTAAGACAGCTTGTAGGGAATAAAATTATAAGACTTGACAACTGACTGGATCTGTGGAGTCTGAGAGAGAAAAAGAAAGTAGTGAGAACGACTCATTAAGAGGTAGGGAAGATTTGGAATATGGACATCTCTCAATGAGTCTCAGCTGTCCAATGGATATAAGAGAAGACCATCTCTATTGAATACTGGGGAAACTGAAGGAGGAAGATAGATTTCTGTTCACTTAACAGCGTTTTTCTTAAGTATTTTGACTGGCAGAGCTTTCAATGTGGAGAGACAGTGACATCTTTACAAATAGAGTTGAGAAATCAATGAGACTGTGGTCTATTTTGGTCAGAAGTAATAAATGAGACTTCTCGAGTATGGTCTTTGTCTTCACTTTGTGTCTTTTCTACTCATTTGACTGCTCCCCAAGGGATAGTAACTCTTTCTCTATTCTTTTCTGACTGGGCCTAACTGACACCTTTTGGGCTGCCCTTAGGAACCTTTCCCCTTCTAATCAGCCTTGGAGAAGTGGGGGGCCTTTGTGGTGTCTGTTAGTCTGACCTCCTGCCTGTCTTTGTTAGGAATTTCTGTGGCAATAATGCCTAAATGTATCCTTTTCAGAAAGAGAAGTAATCCAGTGACAAATTCTTTAAAGGAATAATGTTATGCATTATAATTTTAGGATTATCATTAATAATTCTATTTTTATTATATGGAAGTCATTATTGATAGATTTGCATGTTGTTGAGCTAATGATTCCGTTAATGGCCTATGCGCTTGGTAGTTTAAATTGTATTGGATTGGCAGACTCATTACCGAGCTAAGAAATTCCCTGTAGTCCATATCCTAAGAGCCTCATTTAATACTTGTCTTTGGAGTAAAATCGTTGTTATTTAGGGGTTCAGATTTTCTGGTGCATTGAAATCAAGGCCTCACACTGGACTTACACTTTCTCTTAAAGGTTTGTAGGGACCTTAGAGGCATTCCCTGCTAACTCTATAATTTTACAGGTGAGAAAAGTGAGGCCCGGAAATGTTGTGATTCATCAAAGGTCACACAGTCACAAAGCAACATAATAAAGATTCAAACTCAAGTCCTGTGTTTAGGGCTCTTTCCACTAAAATTTGTTGTTATTGTTTCTGTAACAGATTTGGGGGATATAATAGGTTCAATAATATAATAGATATAAGCTATTTGAATAAGCCAAAGGTTTTCCCCTGTGCTGCTCTAAGAAATTATCTGGTAGAAATTGGGGGCTGTACAGCAAATCTGATGCTGCCAACTAGCAAATCTACCCATTAGCATTCTGAAATATGCACTTAAATTTATGCTTTTTCTGAATTTAATAAACATAATAGACCACATATTAACAAAAACAATACATATCATTATCAATAAATACAGAAAATATGACCGTCATTTATATTTTTAAAAACACTAGAAAGAATAAGAATAAATGGATCATTTGAAATGGTAAACAGCATTTATGAAACTTTAGCAGCATGACGGAAAAAGACACAAAAACCTAGCACAATTTTGGGTTGCATTAATTGGGCATAGCTTTTTTGAATTGGGAGAGGAGATTTCTTTTGTATTCTGCTCATCTTGGATCTCATCTGGAGTGCTATATTCAGTTATGGGGGGGGGTCAAGATTTAGTAACAACAAGGAAGAAAACTAAGATGGTGAAGGACCTTGGGTCCAAGTTATACCAGGAGAGGTTGTAGGACCTGGGGAAGCATAGCCTGGAGTAGAGAAGACTCAAGTCTTTAAGTTTATAATGTGGAGGAGGGAATTAAGCGAGTTGTTTGGCCCCGGACCAACCTGAAGTTGGGCATTTAGGCTTGATGTCAAGAAAAACAAAAAACTATTATTATTTAGCCAACAGTAATCACTTCATTTCCTAAGTTTTTGACTGGCAGCTTGGTGGCACAGTGGATGCAACTCTGGAAAACCTGAGTTCATACAGCCTCAGAAACTAGCTGTATCAACATGGACAAAAACTTTGAACCTCAATTTGCCTCAGTTTCCTCAATTATAAACCCTCCTAGGATTGTTGTGAGAGTCAAATGAGACAGTATTTATATAAAGATTAACATAGTGCCCAAAGAAGATGATTTATTAATTACTACTTCTTCCTCTTTTCCCTTTCTGTACTCCATAAACATTGTAAATTAATATAGGGGTATATATTGGTTGATATCTCTCCACCCCTCCTCACCAAATGATGTACACACACTTTGAAGTTTAATGTATATTAATCTTAAATCTAGATAATCCATAAAACAATAAATCAAACCCTAATGGGTAGGAATTTGACTTTCTGAGTTATCAGTGTTCAAACTGAAAAGTTTCCAAAGGATTCCTAGCCTTTGAATTAGCTCTAGCAAGCCCTGGCTCCCTCCTTTAAAGCCTATTTTGAGATTCATCCTTACTTAAAAAGTATAACCTAATTGATATTGATTTACTCAGTCTACCCCTTTTGTCCTGGTCCTTTCTGAATTTAGCAGAGCTTCTCAGCCTCTTTTAAT
This sequence comes from Macrotis lagotis, assembly GCF_037893015.1. NCBI lineage: Eukaryota > Metazoa > Chordata > Mammalia > Peramelemorphia > Peramelidae > Macrotis > Macrotis lagotis. Next base: position 5,038,510 of record NC_133660.1, read on the forward strand.
TATCTACATTGATCAAGTGGGTACCAGAGGAACAAACTAGAAAAGAGGCTGCATTTATTGCTTTGCTTTACTTCAATTCACAGGAAAAACTTTTCCCACTGCAATCCCAGTACTAGGAGAATATCTCTCCCAAATGCTACCATTTCATATGAAGAATGAGGAGAAACTGAGGACACACTTAAATGTAACTCAAAATCTGTATTTCCTTTGATTCCTGAAACCAAAGACAAGTAGAATCCCAGTTAGAGAGTTGGAAATAACCTTTGGAGATCATTCAGCACACACACACACACACACACACACACACACACACACACACACACACACATACACGGCCTGCTCCTGCCCATTTTACAGGTAAGTAAAATGAGCCCAGTGAAGTGAAGTGACTTGCTTGATGTCATATAGGTGACATCAGAGACAGAATTTAAACACTGGTCCTCTATCTTTGGGGCCAGTGCTTTTCCCATTGTACTCTGATGCTTCAGAGATTGTCATTAAGAAGTCTGCCTCAGAAAAAAAAGTCATCCAGTCCATTTCCTTGCCAGTGAAGAATTGTTCCCTATGGTCTATTTTCTAATCCTTCATTCACTTTACTTGTAAATGATTTAACTACAGGGGCTTTGAGCTTTTCCCTAGAGAAACTCTTCCCCAGTGTCATAGATCTTACTATTTGGAAATGTTGCCTGATTCCCACCTGAAGTTTCCCTTGCTCAATTTCATGCTCTAGCTTCTAGTCATGCCTTAAAATATTTATTCTTGATGATTGTGGCCTTCATACATATCCAGATGGTAATTAGAATAACATTCTATCTCAATCATCATTTAGAGAGCTGCACATACCTAGTTCTTTTCAATTTTTTTTGCTCTTAAACCCCCTAGTCCCTTAATCGTGTTTTGAAATGTGTGTGTGTGGGGGGGGGGGGATACTTCCATTAACACAAAGCATTATTATTCAAAGCACTCATTCTTATTGCTCTTTTTTAAATATGCTTCAGTTTTTTTAATCTTTCAAATCCAAAAATGAATAGAATTGTGTGCATTAGCAGCGTTGTCTCCACACTGTTGGATGGTGAGGGCACAACCTTGTCCTCCATCATGTTGCTTCACTAGCTCTTTGTTTTCTCCAGTCAGTGATAATTCGGTTCAAGGACATCACTTCTGTATGTTCTCTTTGCAAGATTGTCCTTTCAGAAGTTTGCAGTTTTGTCTATCTTCATCCCATAAAACACAATTATCTGTTTGCTCTTTTGAATATTACTTTTACATTTATTCTAATGAATATCATTGCATTATTTCTTGCTCATATCTACATTGCCAAAGAAGTGAGAGTCACTTGGAATTAGGATAATTAGAGGGGTGAGAGACTGGACATTTAGGATCCTCATCTGGATTTGCCAATTTTTAGTGTCAGGATCTGTTCATCTCTGAGCTTCAGTTTTCTTTTCTGTGAAATGAGGTGGTTAATGCTGATCCTAACCACCTCACAGTCATTCTTCTGACCATGAAAAATCCTCTACAAATAAAAGAGAGAATAATTAGCATACTCGCTTTGGAGTCAGGAGAATGTGGGTTAATATCCGACCTCTGATTCATATTACCTGTATAGTCTTTGGCAAGTTTCAAAGTCCTTGGTTGTTTTCTCATTCATAAAACCATAGGCTTCCAATAGCTAGCTTATGAGATCTTTTCCACTCTAGAGTTGAATTCCTAATAATCTATAATTGTTTTAGCATTCTTTCCTTTTGAAAGAAAAGTCTGTTTATTTGCTTTTCCAACTACAGGCATTGGTGGTTTTGCCAATCATTTTTTGCAAGGTTTTGAGTTTAACATTTTTTCTCCCTCCCCCCTCCTCCTGACAGAAAGCAATCTTATATAGGCTCTACATTTATAACCATGCCAAACATAGATCCATATTGATCATGTTGTGAGAGACGAATAAGATCCAAATGGAAGAAAGAAAACATTAGAGAGAAAAAATGACATATGCAAAAAATAACTTTTAAAAATTGAAGATAATAAGCTTGGTCTTCATTTAAACTTCATAGTTCTTTCTCTGGATATGGATGGAATTTTCTATCACAAGTCTTTTAAAATTGTCTTTGATTATTGCACTGCTACATGAACAAGTCCACCATGGTTGATCATCACACCATGTTGTTGTTAGCTTATTTGGTTCTGCTAATTTCACTTAGCATCAATTCATGCAAGACTTTCTAGGCTTTTCTGAAATCCCATCCTTCATGATTTCTTATAGAACAATAGTGTTTCATCACATACAAATATCATGATTTGTTCAGCCATTACCCAATTGATGGGCATCCCCTCAATTTCCAATTCTTTGTTGCTATAAAAAGAGCCGCTATGTAGGATTTTTACTCTTCTTCATGATCTCTTCGGGATACAGATCCATTAATGGTATTGTTTAGCATTCTTTCTTCATTGGCATTTGGAGCATCCACCTCCTTTTCAATAGTCATAGTCATTTTGGGTTTCAAACAATTTGATATCATTCATCCTCTTTTCTTTCTGATAATCAACCATCAGTGTTGAGATAAGTATTTTTCTAGCAAAATAGGATATACTGAGAAGTTCAAAGACTTTAACATGACTTCTAAGATGATTTTTAAGATGCCTTTCTCTCTCCTATAATATTAACTATAATATTATAATGCTTCTGAGTTCATCTATGTGGTAAATTTCATTTGGGAGACTAGGTAGTATTTGAGACTTATTGACTCCTTTCCACTGCTGAGATTCTGTGATTTTGGGAATTCCAAACACTTGTCAAATGGGTGGTGGATCTAGAAAAGCAGGATAGTATATGATTATATTTTTTTTTTCCTGGGAAACAATACTGTGCATCATTTGTAAAGAAGATGTTGTGGTTACCTATGCTTTAGTTACCAGAGCAAGATCATACTATGTTGGCATCTTATTATATAGATTTGTTACTATCTTAACAGTCAGCTTCAGATGGAAATTATTTTTATTTTATTCATTAATTTTTATTTTTATTTAATATTTTTCTGAACATAATTACCAAATAAGAAAACATTTTCATCTATGAAGTAGAACAAAAAGATAGGATTGTTGATGAAACTCCAAATCTCTATTGAATACAATTTGCGTCTTTAAACTAGATTTTAAATTCAATATGTAACTTTTATTGGCATAATGATTATGTTTCTCTTGATCTGTTTTTTTCCTCTATTTTTCATACTTAATTTTTTTGTTAACAAAGGAGGTAAGAAACAAAGGTCTTCTCAGAAACTTTATAGCTTTAAGAGTTATAGAGAATGTTAAAAGGACAAAGGGTCTTTGAGTGATTTTGTTTTAGTTTAATTATATTAGTAGAATACAAAAATAAGAATAACAGGAAAATACTAGGGAAGAAAAGAGGAATAGGTAATTTATATTGTATAATTGAGGAGTAAATGATGAAGAGAATATAGTCATAGAGGAAAGGGTGGGGATGTGGGTGTATCACAAACCTCGCTTTTAAAAAATTACATATATACTCACATATGCTCATACTTGCATATATACATACCCCATGAATACTCACAAATAAATACAGAGGTCTCAGTATGGAAATGCATGACAATCAAAAGGAAATTGGAGATATCAGGGACAATTGAAAGATATGGAAGGATATAAAAGACAGAGCAGGATATGTAAAGTCAAATAATCTCAAATGTTTGAAGGAAGGATGTTAAAAGACAATTTGAAGAAAGAAAAAACAAATAAAAAGTAAAAACTTGGGATCATGGGAAGGTAAAGGTGAACAGATGCTTGTTAACAGATTGGAAATAGGTTGTTTAACATAAAAGACCATTAATATCAGGGGAATTCCCACTGTTCTGTCACATTTTTTTTTACATATAATGAAGTTTAAGAGGAAAGGATCAAGGAAAATACAAAATTAATAATCCTACAAACCATACTTGACACAGAAAATTCAAATAGATTTAAAAATGAGAATCTGGGGCAAAATTTTTGAACTGATTTCAAAGAAGCAGGGGTACTAATCATTATTTCAAATAAGGTTATAGTATTTTATAGAAAGCACAAAGAGAGAGAAATAGGGTACCTATTTTTAATGGTGTTGCTAAACTCAAAAACTTGCTAAAAAATGTGTGGCAAAACCACCAATGTCTGTAGTTGGGAAAGCAAATAAATGATTTTTTTAAAAAAAAGAAAGAATGCTAAAAAATAATTATAGATTATTAGGAATTCAACACTAGAGTGGAAAATAGGGTTCCTATTTTTGTAGGAAATCTATATGAATACTTACTATAGTTAAAACTTATAAAATAGTATCTAAATATATAAAGGGAAATTTAATTGAATTGGAGGGGAAAAATATAATAGTGAGGGACATTAGAGTGCCTCTTCCCAGACCTTGACAAATCCAACCAAAAAGAGATTAAATAATAAAGAAGTCAAGGACCTTTTAAAAAGTTCTTTTAAAAAAAGTTCTTTAGAGAAGATTCTGCAAACACATATTCACACCTACATCAGTATACATATAAAGTACTAGAAAATCAAAGATCTATGGTGACACTGAATGAGAGTAGAAGGAATTTATCCACTTCTTATCTGTGTGATACTTATAAAAAATTGATTTTCTCCCCCAAAACAGAGAAAAGCAGAAAAAATAAAGACATCATTTCCTTCTCATAATCCAATAACAATTATATTATATAATGTTCCCATGGACAAAGAATTAAAAAGTTGTTGAAGACTAAATAGCAATTCTAAAGAAATGGCAGTCAAAAGGACAAATATTGTAATAAAACAATTTGATTATAACAAAGACACTAAAATGACTGATGAGATCAACATTAATTTCTAATATAAGATGCTAGAATGCATAGAAATAGATGAAACTTTTCTTAATATATTAAATGGCATCTAACTCTACATGTAATTTTGAAAAGTTGCAGACCTTTTCAACAAGAACAGAAAAAAAAGCAGGAGTGATCTTTATTACTTAGCATATTGCTAGAAATGCTATCTATAGAAATAAGATATAAAGCAAGGAAATTAAATAAATAATAATAGACAAAGAGAGAACAAATTTATTTTTTCAGATAATATAATAATTTACTTAATAAACCCCAAAGAGAATATAAAAAGTAATTGTGTCCCAATTTATTTCATTAAATTAATGTATCATTATTTGTTCAGTCATTTCTTAAATGGTGGAAACTCACTTTGTTTTCCAATTCTTTACTAACAAAAGAAAAAAGAACTAGTGTAAATATCTACTTCAAAGACATAAAAATAAGAATACAAGCATACCCTGTAGCATATGGGGAATAATCTCCATCCTCCACACCCTGTGACCTTTCGGGAAGAGGAAGAAGGTTATGTTTTTAGGCTAACTCAATGTTAACCTGGTCTGAGTTTCAGGTGCAAACCACCCTACATTCAACTTCAGTTCTAGAGTCACTCTGGCTTTTCAGTTCTTTTCAGCTAGATACCATAACATTCCACCTGTTGTCCTGACTTCAAGTGAGAATCCATGACTTGAAGTGAGAATTATTATCTTAACTAAAAACAAAGAAGAACAAAAGAAAACACAACAGAAAGAGAAATATTACAATCACGGAACTTAAAGAGATCAGATTATCTCACAGTGAACATACTGAAAGTTAACCTTCACTCTCCTGGAGAAGGAAAATCTAGACTGTCCCACATGGTAGTTCTAACTCACATGGAAGAGGCTTTCCTGAAAACATTCTGCTTGTCATTTCTAATTTTGCACAGTAGCATTCCATAATAATCATCTACCCCAACCTGCTCACTCATTTCCCAATTGTTGGGCATCTCTTCAATTTCCAGTTTTTGCCATTAAAAAAAAAAATTGCCACAAATATTTATATTTTATATATATGTAATTTACTTTATATATATATATATTACATATATAATTATATATATAATTATATAAATAATATATATAGGTCCTTTTGTTTTTTAAAATAATCTCCTTAGGATACAAACCTAGCAATTCTATTGCTGTGACAAAATATATAATCAGTTTTATAACTTTTTGAACATAGTTCCAAATTGTTCTCCAATATGATTAGAATAATTCACAACTTCACCAATAGTGCATTAGTATCCCAGTTTTCCTATATCCCCTGCAACATTTGTCATTTTTCCTTTTCAATAATAGTGACAAATATTATAAGTCTAAATTTAATCTCAGAATTGTTTAATGTACATTTCTATAATCAAATGGATTTGCACCATTTTTTCATATAATTGTAGATAGCATTGATTTCTTTATCTGAAAACTACATATTCCAATCCTTTCATATTTATTAATTGAAGAATAATTTAATAACTTGCAGTCATAAATTTGACTTAGTTCTCCTGATAGTTTAGAAATAAGGATTTTATTAGAGAAATGCTGTAAATTCCATTCTTACTCCAATTTTCTTTTTTCCTTTTAATCTTGACTGCATTGATGCTATTGGTGCAAAATCTATTTAATTTAATGTAATGAAAATTATCCATTTTTCATCCCATAATGCTCCCTACCTCTGATTTGGTTTTAATTTTTCCCCTTTATCTATGAATCTTAGAAATAAAGTAGTCTAAAGTTCCCCTAATTCATTTATGGTGTCGCCTTTTATGTCTACATAAAGTACCTGTTTTGACCTTATCTTTGCATATATATTGTGAGATGTTTCTGTCAAATTATAATCCATTTTCTCACAGTTTTTTGTGGAAAAAGTAAGTTATTTTCCTAAAAGCTTCGGTTTGGGGGTTTATCAAACACTAGATTATGAAGTTCCTTTGCTACCATGTATGATCTACCTAATCTATTCTACTGATCCACCACTTCATTTCTTAGCCAGCACCAGATTCTTTTGATGATTACCCGTTTAGAGTTCAGTCTGAGATATGGTAGGGCTAAGACACATTCACATTTTTCATTTATTTCCTTGATATTCTTACAGGATGAATTTTAATATTTAATTTAATTTAATATTTAATTTAATTTAACATTAATATTAAATATTTAATTTAATATTTAATAGTGCTATTATTTTGTTAATTTGTTTTAGTACCAAATAAGTAAATTAATTTAGGTAGAATTGCCATTTTTAATTGTTTTTGTCTTATTGTACTGATGAACAATTCATCTTTTTTTCCAATTGTTTAATTTAACTTTGTGTGAAGAGTTTTGTAATTGCATTCATATAGGTCCTCGTTTTGTCTTGACAGAGAGATTCCCAAGAATTATGTTAAATAGATATTTTCCATCTCTCTTGCTGCTGGGCTTTGTTGGTAAAATATAGAAATGATAATGATTTGTGTGGGTTTATTTTGTATCCAGCAACTTGACTAAAGTATTAATTATTTCAACATTTTTTTAGTTAATTCTCTAGGATTTTTCAAGTGTATCATGATGCCATCTGTAACGTGTGATAGTTTTGTTTCCTCATTACCTGTTACTTCTTCAATTACGTGTTCTTCACTTATTGTGATAGCAATCATTTCTAGAACAATATTTAATAATAGTGGTAATCATGGACCTCCTTTCTTAACCTCTATTTTTACTGGGAATGTTTCTAACTTATTTCCATTATAGATAATGCTTGCTGATTGTTTTCATTAGATACTACTTAGTATCTATTTATTCCCAAGCTATCTAGGGTTTTTATTTGGAATGGGTGCTAAATTTTGTCAAAAAAATTTCTGTATCTATTGAGTTAATCATGTAATTTCTCTTTATATTTTTACTGATATGGTCAATTTTGCTGATATTGAAACAGTCATGCATGCCTGTCATGACCTACTTGGTTGTAGTGTATGAGCTTCATAATATATTGCCATAATCTCTTGGCCACTATTTTATTTTTTTAATTGAATCAATAATTGATCTGTAGCTTTATTTCTATGTTTTTGCTCTTCTCGGTTTAGATATCAAATCTGTAATTTTGTCATAAAAGGAATTTGTTAGGAGTCCTTCTTTGCCTATTTTCTCAAATAGTTTATATAATATTGGAATTGGTTCTTTCACTGTTTGATACCATGCACTTGTGAATTGTTCTAGTCCTGGGAATGTTTTTGTAAGGAGCTAACCGATGTTTCATTCAATTTCTTTCATCTAATATTCTACTTCTTCCTGTGTTAATTTGGTTGTTACATTTTTTTTAGTAAATTTTCATTCATTTAACTTAGATTTTTAGATCTATTTCCATATAATTGGGCAAAATAGTTCCTAGTAAATTTTCTAATTCTACAGTGGTATGAATTCACCCTTTTATTTTTGATGTGATCATTTCATTTATTTATCTTAATCAAATCAACCAATGGTTTATCTATTTTTTATAAAACCAGTTCTTAGTTTTCTTTATTAGTTCAATGATTTTCTTACCTCCAGTTTTATGAACTCTATCTTTTGATTTTCAGAATTTATAATTTGCTCTTTAAGTGGGGATTTTTTAAAGCTATACGCCCAATTCCTTGATCTGTCCTTTCTCTGTTTTATTGATGTAAGCATTAAGAGTCATAAATTTTCCTTTAAGTATTGCTTTGATTGTACCCCATAAATTTTGGAATGCTTGATTGTTTCTATGATTTGTTCTTTGACCCACACATTCTTTAGAATTAGATTATTTGGTTTATAATTAATTTTAATCTATATTTGCATGGACCCTTTACTGAATGTAATTGTTATTATACTGTGATCTGAAAACGATGGACTCAATGTTTATGCTTTTATGTATTGGACTGAGGTTTTAATGCCCTTGTTCGATTATTATATAGGTGACATGTATAACTGAAAAAAGATATGCTCCTTTTTTAAGATTCCCATTCAGCTTTTTCAGAGGTTTATTATATCTAACTTTTCTAAAATTTCATTCACTTCCTAAATTATTTCTTATTGATTTTTGTTAGATTTATCTAGTTTTGAGAGGGATAAATTGATCTTCTCACTAATATGGTTTTATTTTCTGTATCTTCTTGTAACTCATTTAACATTTTCTTTAAGAATTTGCATAACTGTCTTTTAGTACTGTTTCTATTTCATTATCTATGGTATTTTTTTTTTTAGAAGAACCATGGTACTTTGCAAGAACTATGGCACTTTTTTGCAAGAATTCCTGCTGATTTCTTTTAATTAGATTTTTTTTTGCAACTGTTTTGTCTGAGATCATGAGTGCTATCCTTGTGTTTATGTTAATGTTGGGGTTTTTTTTAACTTTGGTTGAAGCATAATAGATTCTGCTGCAATTTGTTATCTATTCTCTGCATATTTCTTTCTGTTTCATTTGTGTTTCTTGGAAACATTTTATAGGAGTCTGTTTCTTAATCCATTTTGTTGTTTCTTCTTTATGAGTGAGATCATCCTATTCACATTCACAGTTATGAATACTAATTGTATATTGCTCTGTATCCAGTCTTTTCTCCATCCGTTTTTCTTTTTTCTTTCTCTCTTCTCACCCTGTCCCTCCTCAAACTTGTTTTGCTTCTGATTACTGCTTCACCCAATTTGCCCTCTCTATTTATCAGCCTTCCTTCTCTTCTTCTTTCCCTTTCCTCTCCTACTTCCATTTAGGGTAAGACAGATTTCTATATCCAAAACAGTGTTTGTTATTCCTTCATTGAACCAAGTCTGATGAGAGTAAGCTTCAAGCATTGCTTACCTCCCCATTTCCCCCTATACTTAAGAAGTTCTTTTGCAACTCTTATATGTGTTAATTTGCCTCATGCTGGATCTCCTTTCCATGTTCTCCCAATGCCCTAAGAATTATAAGTTATGAGGAATTACACATATAGTTTTCCTAGGTAAGAATGCAGTTTTACACCTTCATTTTTTTTAGATATCACCCCATAATAATCAGTTCAAGCCTATGCCTTCTACATAGACTTTTTTTAAAGGTCCTAATGAAAAAAAGTTTTTACAAGTTACTTGTATTTTCCCAAGTAGAAAATCTAAATTCTTTAACCATATTGAATCCCTTCCCTACTTTTAAGTCTTGTATCCAAAAGTCAAGTTTTCTTTTCAGGTCTGGTTTTAATAGGTATAATCTTTGAAAATCCTCAGTTTCAGTAAATATGCATTTTCTCTTGAAGAATTTTGCTCATTTTTTTCAGGGTAGGAGATATTTGGTTGTATCCAAACTCATTTGCCTTCTGCAATGTTAAATATCAAGACTTTCATTCTTTTAAGGTTAAAGATGCTAAATCTTGTGTAATCCTGACTATGGTTTCACAGTATTTGAATTGTCTCTTTCTAGTTGCTTGTAATATTTTTTCTTGATCTGAGAGCTGTGAAATTTAGCTATAACATTCCTGGGAGTTTTCATTTTAAGCCCTTATTCAGGGGGTGATTGATGAACGCTTTCATTTTATATTTTTTATCCTTTGATCCTGGGATATTGGGGAAGGATTCATTGAGAATTTCTTTTTTTTTTTCTTTTTTTCTTTTTTTTTTAGGTTTTTGCAAGGAAAATAGGGTTAAGTGGCTTGCCCAAGGCCACATAGCTAGGTAATCATTAAGTGTCTGAAGCCGAATTTGAACTCAGGTACTCCTGACTCCAGGGCTGGTGCGCTATCCACTGTACCACCTAGCCACCCCTGATAATTTCTTGAAATGTGATGTCAAGGCTTTTTTAAATCATTGTTTCCTTTTCTTGTCATTTTTAATAGTATTGTATTTTCCCAATTACATGTCATGACAATTTTTAATACTAATTTTTATGAGATTTTAAGTTCCAAATTTTTTTCCCTTCCTCTTCCCTTTCCTCTATTCATTATACATACCTTATCATGTAAAACTTACTTCCAAGAAGAAACAGACCAAAAGGGGAAAAAAAACACAAAAAACAGAATAAAAGAAAAGAAAAAATATTCTTCAATCTGCATTCAGAATCCCATTAGTTCTTTAGCTGTATATAGATAGTTTTCTTCTTGAGTCCTTTGTACCTCTCTTATATCATTATTTTGCTGAGAAAAAATGGAGTCATTCACAATTGGCAATCATACCGCATTGCTGATATTGTGTACAGTGTTTTCCTGGCTCTGCTCATTTAACTTGCCATCAATTTGTACAAATATTTTAAGGTGTTTTCCTGAAATCTGCCTGTTAATCATTTCTTATTGCACAATAGTTTTCCATTACTTTCATATATATATGTATATATATATATATATATATATATATATCATTTGCTCAGTCATTTTTAAATTGATAGATATCCCCTTAATTTCTAATATTTTGCCACCAAAAAAAGAATTGCTATAAATATTTTGCACATTTAGGTCCTTTCCCCTTTTTATTGATTTTTTTGGGTGAATATAGGCCTATTGCTGACTGAACCAGTTTGCTGATTGAAAAGCTATGCAGAACTTGGTTGCCCTTTGGTTATAACTCCAAATTGGTATCCAGAATTGCTTTATTAGGTCACAACTCTACTAGCAATGTTTTAGTGTATCAATTTTCCCTCATCTTCTCCAGCATTTATCATCTTCCTTTTCTGCTGTATTAAGCAGTCTGTGAGGTGGTGCCTCAGTTGTTTTAATTTATATTTCTCTAATCAATAGTGATTTAGATTCTGATGCCTATAGATATTAATGATTTCTTCATCTGAAAGTTACTTGTTCATATCTTTTGATAATTTATCAATTGGGTATGACTTGCATTTTTAAAAATAAATTTCACTCTGTTCTCTATATAATTGAGAATTGAGCTTTTTGTCAGAACATTTGCTATAAATGTTGTTTTTCCAAGTTTCTGTTTCATTCTACTCTTGGTTGTATTGATTTTGTATGTACAAAAGCTTTTTCTTTAACATAGCCAATTTTAGCTATTTATCTCTCTATCTCATTTTGTCATGAATTCTTCACTTCCCCTTAGATTTCTCTGATGGATAGACTTTTCTTTGCTCTTCTAACTTTTTGTGATATCACCATTTATGTTTAAATCATGCACCCATTTTGATTTTAGGCATACAGTGTGAAATGCTAATCTATACTGAGTTTGCATCCTATAGTTTTCCAGTTTTCCCAGTAGTTATTTTCAAATAGTGAATTCTCTTTTCAAAGACTTGAGTCTTTGGGTTTACCAGACCTAGGTTAGTTTAATCATTTCTTACTGTGTTCTGTATACCTCATCTATTCTACTGACCCAATACTCTATTTCTTAGCCAGTTTCAGATAGTTTTGATGATTACTGGTAGATCTGGTTTTTCAAGACCATATTCCTCCAAATTTTTCATTAATTCCCTTAATATTCTTAACCTTTTTTCTTTCAAGATTAATTTTGTTATTTTTATTATCAATTTTTGGTAGTTTAGTTGATATACCATTGAATAAATGAATTACTTTAGGCATTTATTGACTCATTCTAACCAAGAGCAATTGATATTTTTCCAGTCTTTATAAATGACTTTATTTGTGTGAAAATAGTTTTGGCATTGTAGTTCATGTAGTGTTTGTCTTGGCAGGTAGACTCTAAATTTTTTCTCTTTTATATTGCATAGAGTTATTTTAAATGAAATTACTGGATCTTGTTGGTCATATAAAGAAATGCTGATGATTTATGTGGGTTTATCTTACATCCTGAAACTCTGCTAGGGTTGTTAGTTACTTCAGGTAACTTTTTAGTTTATTCTCTGGTTCTCTAAATATATCAATCACATAATTTTCAAAGAGTGGTAGTTTTTCCCCTCTTCTTTTACTGTTCTAATTCCTTCTATTTCTTTTTCTTCTCATTGCTATAGCTAACATTTTTAGTAGTAAGTCAAATAAAAATGGGAATAATGGGCATCCTACTCCACCCCTGATATTATGGGAAAGGTTTCTAACTTATCCCAATTAAAAGATAAATCTTACTGATGATTTTATATCTACCTATTATCATTTTAAGGTAAGATCCCTTTATTCCTATGTTTTTGTTGCATTTAATAGAAATGGCACCTGTATTCTGTTAAAAAGGTTTTTTCAGCATTTACTAAAATAATTGTTTTGTTATTCATATGAATATGTTGATAATTTTCTTAACATTCATCCAACCCTGCATTCCTGGTCTAAATCCCACTTAATCATTGGGCATAACCCTTGTGATATATTGCTATTATTACCTTGCTAGTTTCTTGTTCAAGATTTTTGCATCGTATTCATTAGAGAAATTGGTCTGAAATATTCTTTCTCTATTTTATCTCTTCCTGGTTTATGTATCAGTTTCCTATTTGTGTCATAAAAGGAATATGATAAGAAACCTTTTTTTTCTATTTTCCCAAATTATTTATTTAATATTGAAATTAATTGTTCTTTAAATATGTGGTCAAATTTAGTTCTGAACCCATCTGGCCTAGGAATTTTTTCTTAATGAGATCATTAATACTTCATTCAATTTCTTTTTCTAAAATGGAATTATTTTGGAATTCTATTTCCTGATCAGTTAATTTGGATAATTTATATTTTTGTAAGTTTTCATTGACTCTGTTGTCAGGTCTATTGGGATATAATTTTGTCAAATTGCTAATAATGTCTTTAATTTTTTCTTCATTGGTGATGATTTAACTCTTTTAATTTTTTGATACTGGATATTTGGTTTTCTTCTTTCTTTTTAAAATCAATTTAACCAATGGCTTTATCTATCTTATTGATTTTTTTCATAAAACCAGCTTCTAAATTTATTAGCTAAAAAAGTTTTTTTAACTCTTCAATCTTATTAATCTCACCTTGATTTTTTTAGGATTTCCAGTTTGGTACTCACTTGGGAATTTTTAATTTGTTCTTTTTCTACTTTTTTAAGCTACATGTTAATTCATTAGTTTGTCCTTTTTCTGTTTGATTGATGTAAGAATTTAGAGAAATAATTTTTCCCTAAAGTACTGCCCTGGTTGCATCCCATAAATTTTGGTAAACTGTCTCATTGATGTCATTCTCCTTAATGAAATTGTTAATTTTTTCTATGATTTGTTCTTTGACCCACTTATTCTTTAGCGTCAGATTATTTGGTTTCCATTTAATTTTTAATCTTTTGACTATGCTTTCTTGAATGTAATTTTTATTGCATCATTACCTGAAAAGAATAGATTAAATATTTTTGTCTTTTCATATTTGATATGTAGATTTTTAAGCCCTAAAACCTGGTGAATTTCTTAAAAGAGTCATATGCCACTGAGAAAAGGTATATTCCTTTCTGTTCCACTTCAGCTTTCTCCAAAGATATATTTAATATTCCTAATATTTTATATGCTTCTGAGTTTATTATTTATTTTTATTTTTTGAGTTCTGATGGAGAGCCACTGAGGTCCCTGTCTAGTATAGTTTTACAATCTATTTCTTCCTGTAAATGACTTAACTTATCCTCTAAGAATTTGGATGCTATACCACTTACTTGGGGCATAAACGTTTTAGAAAGATGTAGTTTCCTTCCTTATCTCTTTTAAAAAGGTCTATTTTAGGGACGCCTAGGTGACACAGTGGATAGAGCACTGGCCCTGGAGTCAGGAGGACCTGAGTTTAAATCCAGCCTCAGACACCTAATAATTACCTAGCTGTGTGGCCTTGGGCAAACCACTTAACCCCATTGCCTTGCAAAAAAATAAATAAAGGTCTATTTTCGCTTTTATTTTGCCTGAAATCAGGATGGCTACCACTTCTTTTTTTTTTTTTTTTAACTTCAGCTGAATAAATCAAAGCAATCATTAGGAAATGCTTCAACCCTTTACCTTTACTCTCTCTCTCTCTCTCTCTCTCTCTCTCTGTCTCTCTCCTTCAAGTGTGCTTTTTGTAAATAGTATATTTCAAGATTCCAGTTTTTGATCCACTCATCTATCTATATTTTTATGTGAGAGTTCATTCCATTAACATTCTTAGTTATGCCTACTAAGCATAGATTTCTCTCCCTCCCATTTTTCCTCCTTTTTTGTCCTCTCTCTCTTTTTATTCTTTCCTTCCTGAAAAGTTTTGCTTGCCTACCACCTCTCCTGATCTGCTTTCCCTTTTGTCAATCCCTCCCTCCCTCTTTACTTAATCTCCTCCCCTCCTACTTCCCTGTCAGGTTAGATATATTTCTATAATCAACTAATTGTACATAATATTCCCTCTTTCTGCCAATACTGATGACAGTAAGATCCAAGTAATGCCCATTGCCCACCTTCCCATCTTCTACTTGCTTATAATGTCTATTATGTCTCTTCATGGTTATATAATCTACCCTATTATACCTCTTTTTCCATTCTCTACACAGTATATTCTTCCTCTATCTTCCTTCTATATCTACTATTAGTGATAAAATTATTAAGAATGACAGATATCATCTTCCTATCCAGGGATGCAAAGTGTTTTGTTCTACTGAATCCCTTCTATTATTTTTCCCTTTTCCCTTTTTTATGCTTCTTTTGGGTCTTTATTATGGAGATTAAATATTTGGTTTAATTCTGGTATTTCTCTTTATGAAAGCTTGAAATACTTCTGTTTCACTGAATGGATCCTTTCCCCTTGATGTAGTATGCTTAATTTCGCCTGGCAAGTGATTTTTGACTGTAGTCTTAGCTTCTTTGCCTTCTAGAATATCACTTATCATAACCTCTGATATTTTGATTTTGTAGCTTCTATGTTCTGTGTAATGCTTAGTGATCTTGTAATTCTTACTGATCTTTAACTTATTTCTTTATGGCTATTTGCAGTATTTTTTTCCTTGATCTGTTAGTTCTGAAATTTGATTATAATGTTCCTAGGAGATTTTTTCTTTTGGGATATCTTTCCTGAGCTGATTATTGTATTTTTTTAATGTCTATTTAGCTCTCTGGTTCCAGGATATCAGAACAATTTATCTTGATAATTTCTTGAAAGAGTTAGTTTAGGTCTTTCTTTTGAGTATGGCTTTCAGGTAGTCTGTTGATTCTGATCTAGATCTCTCCTGGATCTGTTTTAAAGGACCTATTTTAAACACCTCCTATGAGGCATTTTACATTTCTGTTTTTTGAAACCCCTGAGGGACCCTAGTGTTTGGTGGTTGCTTGTTCCACCACACTGGGCTCGGGATCTACCACTGGTTTGCTGAGGCGGGACTTACTGTTGGCTCTGCTGGGATGCTTTCTCTCTTGGACCTTGCTCACCTTTTACCCAAATAAGACAGACCTTTCTCCTCAATCGTCTAAGTTTTTTTGATCTTAAAGATAGGTTCTGCTGTTTCAGAATTCACTTTAGAGCACTATTTTCTGGTTGTCTGGAGATTAATATGGGAGCATTCTGGAGATCTACTGCTTACTCTGCTAAATTGGTTCTAGGAAGGCAATAATAATTCTTATATTAACTCGATCTGTTTCTCAGGTCAGTGATGATTCCAATAAGATAATTTATATTTTCTTCTATTTTTTAATTACTTTAAGTTTGTTTTTATTGTTTCTTGATGACTCATAAAGTCATTAGATTTCACTTAATTGTAATTGGTAAGTATTTTCATGGGTGAATTTTTTTACTTCCTTTTCTATTTGAGCAATTTTACTTTTAAAGGAATTCTCTTCAGTGGATTTTTTGTGACTCTTTTACCATATGACTTATTTGTTGTTTTTTTTTTTAGGGTTTTTTTTTTTTTGCAAGGCAATGGGGTTAAGTGACTTGTCCAAGGCCACACAGGTAATTATTAAGAGTCTGAGGCTGGATTTGAACTCAGGTACTCCTGACTCTAGGCTGGTGCTCTATCCACTGTGCCACCTAGCTGCCCCTCCTAGCTTATTTGCTTTTTTCAGGTATTTTCTTCCATATTTTGTGCCTCCTTTATCAAGCTGTTGATTCTTTTTTTTTATGACTTTCTTGATCACTATTATTTCTTTCCCCATTTCTTCTACCTCTCTTATTTAAATTTCTAAATTTTTTTTGACTCCTTCCAGGTCTTATTCACATTTTTTCTTTGAGGCTTTGTATGTACTGTCTTTTATCTCCTTATCTTCTTCTGAGTTTGCATTTTGATTTTTCTTGTCACCATAGTAATTTTCTATAGCAGGTTCTTTTTCTGTTGTTTTATTATTTTGCAACCTATTTCATCTTTTAACTTTTTGTTAAAATTGGGTTCTGCTCCTGGTGTGAAAGGGGCACTGACCCAAGCTTCAGGTTTGTTTAAGTTGTTGCTTTCAGAGCTAGTTCTGGAGTTCTATTTATTTTTCATTCTTCCAATGCATTATGATTTAAGGAGAGGTGTTGTCATTGATCTCTTGACCTGTGCTCTGGTCTGTGAGTGACCACAAGTACGTGTTTCTAATCTGGAACTGTGACCAGGGACTCCATTTCTCCTTTTGCTCTTTCTTGCCCTGTGTCTGGGACACATACATGGGTATGAGCAATGCAACAGAGTCCAGGTGACATTGTGAGCAATGGGTTCCCTGTAATCTCCTTCTGACCAGTTGCCTAAACTTCTTACCATTTTTGTGCCAAGAATTCCCAGAAGGCACTGCCATGGCTGATTGAGTCACCCCCAAATGCCTACTATTGGCTTGTTGGGCTCAGTTCCTCTCTGGACTATGCTCCAATTTTACCCGAGTGAGTCAGATCTTTCCTGTTGACATCTAAATTGTCTTGAACTGGAAAATTGTTTCACCATTTCCTTTTGTTGGTTCTGGAAATCCAGAATTCTTTTTGAAGTGTTATTTTAATGTTATTTGGAGGAGAATTGGGAAGAGTTAAGTAAGTCCCTCTAGTTACTCCACCAGCTAGTTCAACCACCCAGGATTTATGAAGCACATACTTTGTGCCAAGCACTGGGAATATAAG
Organism: Macrotis lagotis; assembly: GCF_037893015.1. Taxonomy (NCBI): domain Eukaryota; kingdom Metazoa; phylum Chordata; class Mammalia; order Peramelemorphia; family Peramelidae; genus Macrotis; species Macrotis lagotis. Next base: position 5,056,264 of record NC_133660.1, read on the forward strand.
TATAAAGAATAACACATTCCTATTGTGTGTTTTCAATCAGATTTTTAGAGATTCTGGTTTCAGATTCCCTAGATCTTAATGAACTTGTTTGATGAGAAGTAGGATTGTTAGAAATATAAGCAATTAATGTATTTCAGTGCCCAAAATATGGTTAACAGAGAAAAACTGAGTCACAACTGTTAGAATTAAGTGGTAAGGAGGTCAAAGGAAAAAAAAGAGGGATAACAGAAGAAATTTATTTTAAAAAATCATATTTAAAAACCTCAATATAAACTTTGCTCTCATTTAACAAATAATCAACAATTTTGTGTGTATGTGTGGGTATGTGTTCCTATTCTCTCTTCATTAGTACAGTTATTTATACATGAGGACAATATTGCCACCTGACTGTATTTTAGATTAGGTAAATAACAGTAAATAAAATCATTGACTTAAAAATATTCAATGGTATTCAGAAATCATGTCTATAATATTATTTTTTCATAAATAAGGGAATAGGCACAGAGAATATAAGGAATTCGTCTTGGATTTTAAGTTATTATGCAGTGGATTGAGACCTTGAATTCAACTTTATTGACACTGATAGAAGTACTCCTTCCATTAATCCAAACTGCCTCTTCTTTCAGATTCCACTTACCTCTTCATCTACAATCAGTCTAATCTTTGTTTTTTGTTTTTGTTTTTGCTTTTTTTTTTATGTTTTTGCAAGGCAATGGGGTTAAGTGGCTTGCCCAAGGCCCCACAGCTAGGTAATTATTAAATATCTGAGGTCAGATTTGAACGTAGGTACTCCTGATTCCAGGGCCGGTGCTCTATCCACTACACCACTAGCCACCCCTAATCTTTGTTTTTAGAATGTATTTTTTTCTGATAAATCTTCGACAATTTTCTATTTCATATAGAGGAAAAAATATAATTTCTCACTGCCTTTCATGAGTTCAATACCACCTGTGATCTTGCACAAATAAACTCTTCCAGAATTATTGTGCTATTATTTTTGACATACTTGATTTGAATATTTGAGTGAACATTGACTAAAGTTGAACTTTTTGCACTTGGTATAAAATCAGATCATAGTGAATATTATAAATATTTAATGTGATATTTTAATTTTATATTAAAATTCATTATTGGTGGTGGTCTACATTTTTTCTCTTATTTTTTCTACTTGCTTTAGATATCAGAACCATATTTTTCTTACTGAAGAAGTTTAGAAAGGGAGTTTCTTCTTTTTGAACAATTTATATAACATTAAGATTATTTGTTATTTCAATGTCTGATAGAATTAGTTTCATCAGATGGGTTACTTTTTCCCTTTTGGCATTTATTCTTGACTCCTGCAGTTTATTTTCTTTCCTGAGATAGAGTTTTTAGATTGTCTATTTTGTTAAACTGGGTCTTATGTTGTTTTGTAACTACTCATCCTTAATTTGGTTATCAGGAATTTGTTTCCTTCTTTTTTGAGTAGGGAAGTGACATAATTAGATCCGTGTATAAGAAATATTAATTTGCCTAATGTAATTAGGATAAATTGCAGAGGTCGGTGAAGAGAAAGAGAAACCATCATAATACTTTAGGTAAGAGATGATAAAATCTGAATTAGGTTACTGACCTTATGAATGGTAAAAATGGAGGAAGAGCAGCAGATGTTTTGACTAGAATTGTCAAGATTTGGCATCTTCCACTCATTTGTCATTCCTTTGTAATCTAGCTTATTATTTCACCACTCAACTCAAACTGCTCCCGAAGCTTGACAAGAATCTCTTAAATTCTAAATCCAGTTCTATTTTCTCTGGCCTTATTCTACCTGATCTTACTGAAGCTTTTTGTACAGTTGACTTCATCCTTTCCCCCTTGAAATTCCATTACTCTATTGCTCTTGGTTTCCCTTCTATTTATTCTATTTAGTCTCCTTTTTCTTCTGGACCATCATCTTCTTTCATCAAATGTGGAAACCTTCATGATCTCTCAAGACCCTTTTTTCTCAAGATCTCTCAAAGACCTCTTTTTTTATCTCCATTTTATCATCTCCTCTACTGTCTCTGTCTTTCTTTGTTACCCCCCTCTCTTCTCATCATTTTTCCATTGCGCCAATGATCTCTCTTCAGATAAGGCTCATATGTAAATACTTGCTTTAATATCTGGTCGGAACCTGAGAACAATTTCCACTAGCCTGCATATCATCTCCACCTGGATGTCCCATAAGCATCTTATATTTGACTTGAATTATATTAAGCTTCCTTATTTCTTTTGAAGATAGCACCATTATTTTAGTCATCATGTTTTCAAGCTTTCAAATCATCCTTGATTCTTCCCTCTTCCCAATTCATTACATCCAATTCATCGCTAAATCTTGAATTTTTCTTCTTTACAGCATCTCATGATTCCATTCTTTCTCTAGGCAAATTGCTATGAGTCTAGTTTATCAACTTATGACTGAAATACTAAAATATGCGCTTAGTTAGTCGATTTATTTCCAGGTTTCTCAGTTCTTCTGTATGCACTAAATATAGCTGCCAAATTATTATTTCTAAGCAACAAAGCAGATAATGATACATTTGTACAAAAATCTCGAGGGACTTGTCATTGTTTCTAGGATAAAAATGACTTCTCAGTTGGGAATTTAAAGACTTCCATAGTCTAGTTCCATTTAATCTCCCAGTGTCATTTCATTTTACTCTCTTTCAAGTCATTGAAGATAATTAGGTAGTGTAGTAAATAGAGCACAGATCTTGAAGTTAGGAAGACTCAAGTTCAAATCCTGACTCAGACGTTTAGCAGTTATTGGATCCTGGACAAGTTGGTTAAGCTCTGTACCTGAAATTCATTATTTTTAAATGAGAATCATAAAAATAGAACCTATCTCACAGGATTATTGTAAGATTAATTTTTTAAAAAATAGTATCTAGGGGCAGCTAGGTGGAGCAGTGAATAGAGTACTGGCCCTAGAATCAGGAGGACCTGAGTTCAAATTTGACCTCAGACACTTGGTAATGTAAGTGTACTGTGTAACCTTGGGCAAATCCCTTTAACCCCATTGTCTTGCAAAAAAAATAATATCTATATGGAGTGTGAATGCAGAGCAGAGCTTACTGCTTCAATTTTTACATTTTGTTTTGTGTGCATGGTTTTTATTTCCCTCTCATGTTTTTTTTTCTTGTTCTGATTCTTCTTTCACAACACGATAAATATGGAAGGATGCTTATCATAGCTAAACATGTATCACCTATATTATATTGCTGTCTATCAAGGGAAAGAGAGAAAGAAAGGGAAGGAGAAAAATATGAAATTCAAAATCTTATAAAAATGATTGTTAAAAACTATCTGTGCATGTAATTGGAAAAATGAATTAATTTTTTAAAATATCTATATATCTCTCTTTCTTTATAAACCTTAAAACTATTCACTGATTCAATCTTCCAGTCAATCTATAATATTCCATGTCTAGTCTACTTTTGCATTTTGTCTGACGTGTACACTCTCTTTGACTGCTTCCTAGCATCCCTGGATCTTTCAAAGTGCAGCTAAGTTGCCATATTTTGGTTGAGACCATAACTGATTGCTCTACTAGTCAGTTCTCGTGTCCCCTAAAATTACTTTGTACATGCTTTGTATTTACATCTCTCTCATTTTCTATCATCATCCATCCATCCATCTATCTATCTATCTATCTATCTATCTCACATCTTACAAGTACAATGTAAGCTAAGGGCAGAGACTTTGTTTTTCTTTTTATCAAAATATCCACAAAGTCTAATACTGTACTTAGTATATATTTGGTAGTTGCTAGATGAATTTAATTTCTTAAATTTGTTCTGTCTCTGACTCCTCTTACCTAAAATGTAGTTAATGATACCATAATATTTGGCTTATAAAGTTTCTATGAGAATAAAATAAGTTCTTGTACAGAAAAAATATTTTAAACCACAAATCACAATCTTAGTATAAAGTATCATTACTCTTATTGATCAATTACTGGTCAATTAAAGGGATGTGCTAATGCATTTGGATGTCATCAAAACATTTCATAAAATCTTTCTCATAATCTTTATGACTTATAGCAATTATGTGGATCCCAATATGATAGAATAAATGTACTTAGGAAAGAGTTGTTATTAACAGTTTAAGGTAACCTGGAGAAAGACTCTTTCTATAGAGTCCCTTCATTAGTCTTTCACTATTTGGCACTGTTATTGATGATTTGACAAAGACATATATGACATTTGTCAAATTGTTGAGATGTCCCAAAGCTCAAGAGAGAAATAAAACATTGCAAAATGGTTTTCATTCTAGTTGATAAGTATGATTTGAAATAACAGCCCAAACAGGGTTGGCTAGGTGGCTCAGTGGATAGAGCACCGGCCTTGGAGTCAGGAGGACCTGGGTTCAAATCCAACCTCAGACAGTTAATAATTACCTAGCTGTGTGGCCTAGGGCAAGCCACTTAACCCCATTGCCTTGAAAAAAAAAATCTAAAAAAAAGAAAAAAAAGAAAAAAAATAACAGCCCAAACAGAATAGGTTAAATATGGAAAATGTAATATCCTCCACCTGAGTGTAAAACATGAAATCAGTAAAAAATGAAGAAGGCATACCTGGGTATCAATTTGCATTTATGAGAGTTTTTATCCTAAAGTAACCCAGACAAACCTATACAATCTCTATCCAGTAGCTCACTTCATGGGCAACTGTGTCCCACCTGCAATGTAAAGAGCTCCTAAAACTTCCTTTTACAGGAGCACCACCCTTTGACTTCAGTGAAATTTCTCTTCAAATGAACGAATAAGGGGGCAGCTAGGTGGCACAGTGGATAGGCACCAGCCCAGGAGACAGGAGGACCTGAGTTCAAATCCGACCTCAGACACTTAAGAATTGCCTAGCTGTGTGACCTTGGGTAAGTCACTTAACCCCCACTGCCTTTCAAAGAAAAAGACTGACTGAATGAGGAAGTATCTTTAAGGGCTTATGCTAAGCTTAGTCTTGGGTTTTTCATGTACCCTTTTTTATATTGGCTCTTATACTCCCTATTCATACTCCTGTTTCTTCTAGAAAACCTTATGAAACTCTTATGCTATCACTGACATGGTGGCTCTTCCAGTTTCCTTAGGTCTTGCTCTTTCTAAGCTGAGAAAGTTTTTCAGCTGCTAGAGGTGCTTTTCACTGGTAGACAAAGTACTGAATTTTGATCCACAGTACTCAGGTTCAAGTTCTGCTTCTTCTACTTACCAACCGGGAGATTATAAGAAAATTATTTCATCTCTCTGGGCTTTATTTATAAAGTCAGAGGATTCTAAATCTCTTCTCACTGTAAATTTATATTATATATTTTCTGTGATATGACATATCTAGTGGAGAGCAAACTCAAAAATGATTCAACAGTTTTTTCAGGACAGCCCCATTCTAATTATTCTGAATTAAGAAAATCAGGGGAGGCTAGGCAGATAGAGCACTGGCCCTGGAGTCAGAGGACTTGAGTTCACATCTGGCTGCAGACACTTAACACTTACTTAGCTTATGACTAGGGTGAGTCACTTAACCCTATTGCATTGAAAAAAATTTCAAAAATAAGAAAAGCATCATTTTTCAGATTAAGCTTGATGAAAGTACAATGGTAATATTTAGCTGGAGGATTCCAGAGGAGGATTTAATGGATAGTGAGGAAATTGGTGACCATACCATTTGGGAATCAGGTGAATGATCTGGACTGTACAATCTGAGCAAAAGAATACAAGTGTGTCCTCAAGGACTTAACAGCCTGCTTCATGGATGAAGGATTAAAATTGTTATACAGTTGATAGAGTATACATTACATAGACATAGTCTTAATCTTGGAACAAGGGAGAAGCTTCCTAATAATTAGAGCTATTTCAATGTAGAAAGTGTACCCCAGGAGAGAGTAGGCACCATGTCAGTGGAAATCTTTTAAGAAGTTGAATTACAGGGGTGGCTAGGTGGCGCAGTGGATAGAGCACCGGCCCTGGTGTCAGGAGTACCTGGGTCTCAGACACTTCATAATGACCTAGCTGTGTGGCCTTGGGCAAGCCACTTAACCCCATTTGCCTTGCAAAAACAAACAAAAAAAGAAGTTGAATTACTTCTTGGGGATATGATAGTGAGAATTGTATTCTGTTTGACATCAAAGGGCAGAGAAAGGAACATTAGGGAGTAGTTATAAAGAGGTTGATGTAGACTTGGTCTTAGGAATAATTTTCTAAGAACTAGGACAATCATAAAATGGAATGTGCTGCCTTGAGAGGCAGTGAATTCCTTCCCAATGAAGGACTTCAAACAGAGATGATCTCTTGTGGGACAGTGGGTTTCCTCTTCAATTATATGACCTTTGAAGTTCCTTCCAATCCAAATTCTGTCATTCCTGTGTACTCATACTCAGGCACAGATTGTTCTTTTGGCTTTTGAATCTTGTCTAACTGTGAAGTTCTGTGATTATCAGAGCAATTTTCATCATCCATGTCAACACTCTTATGGGCTGCATTCTCTTTCATTAACTAGACAAATGACACCATCTTAAAAAGATGATAAGAAATAAAATGATTAGCTCTAGGATATACTGCTTCTGATAACAGAAAAATGAAAACAATGTCAACAAATCTGCACTTTTTTGTAGGATAATTTGTGATGCTGGATAAAAAAATCATTGACATCAGTGTTTACTGTGGCATATCAAGCAAGGAGGGAAAAATAATTACTGCAAAATTATGTTCCATAGTTCACTGGAAAAATAAGGATAAAACAGAGATTTCTTTTGTGTATTAGTCTAAAAAAGTGAACATATTCCACAGCATCAAATGTATTCACACCTTCTTGAGACAGATAAAATGGCGAGTGATGACCTGCTCTTTATTAAACATTAATCTTTGGCTATTTCTGAAAGACCAGTGAGTTCATCGTCTGGCTGTGACTCATGCTATCATGTTATTAAACCTTGATCCTGAAGGAAACCAGTTTTCATTGCATTGAGGCTGGCACTCACACATCTTAGTGTAATTTGAAAATTGGCAGTTCACAGAATATTAAATTAAAAAGTATTACTTGGACTTTGTTGGCCATTGTCTGTCTTGCTGCAGCAAGATTATGTACCCTGATAAAATGGCTGTCCAGAAAACAATAGTAAAAGGAGATCATATCAAGGGGCAATATTAATATTTTACATATAATATGACAAATACATTAATTTTTGCATATGATTTCTCATAGCTCAGCATTTAAGTCTGATGAAATTCAGAACAGTATGCAAATTATATGGAGACTTTAAACACATCCTTTTTATTTGTGCTCATGAATCCATAAACATATCATTCCAGGTGAGAGTATGACAAGCAATTCTAAAAATTATAATCAAGAAACATTTTATTCATGATCATAAAAGAATTTCATATTTTGCAATGCTTAGAGGTCTAGCTAACTCTGAGACTTTACAGCTCTAAGTAAAATAGAGATCAGCAATTAATCTGTGTATTTAATCAAGGTAGGAAGTAAAGGTAGATACGTAATTCTTAAAGTATATTTAAATCTAAATTATGTGATTAAAAAGAAGCAATTAATTAACCAGCTGTAGTAATTGTTTTATCTTTGGCACTTTGAAGGTCTGCTATGGGGTCTGAATAAGCAAACTATAGGTTAGATGTTGTAATCATAGAGTCAATGGTTTACAGCTGGAAGAGATCTTAGACGTCACCTAGTCTACCCCCCTTTATTTTACAGAGGAAGATATTTAGAATCAAAGAGGCTAACTCTTTTCTTCAAGGTCATACTGGCAATTAGTGCTGACACAGAATTTGAAATCACTTCCTTTCATTTCAAATGAATCCCTTCTTACGCTTCCCTACTTCTGTGTTATGGGCTGATTCACATACTTTCATATCATTTTGCAACTGTGTAGAAACATCAACATTATCTAGAATCCATTAACATCATAACTATGGCATATTATTACTTACATCCCTCACATTTCACACTTATTTGATTATACATACAAAGTTGGAAAAAGCAAAGTTTATTTAGAATATTTTTTTAAAGCTCTAATCTCAGGGCAGCTAGGGGGTGCAATACATAGAGAACTGTCTGCAATCAGGAGGACCATAGTTCAAATATGATCTGAGACACTTAATACTATTTGTGTGACCTTAGACAAATTACTTAACCCTGATTGCCATGTCAAAAAAAAAAAGGAACAAAAAAACCCTTTTTTCTTAGTTCTGTTCCTCTGAGATATTTCTGTAGTGCAGTAACCTCAGAGCCAGGAAGACAGGAAGTTGAATTCAGCCTCACACTTAATACTTAATAGCTAAGTGATCTTGGACACATCACTTAACCCTGATTGCCTCACATTCAGAGTCATCTTCCGTCATCCTGATCCAAATCTGGTCATTGGACCCAGATAACTCTAGAGGAGACTTAGCACAAGCCCCCCCCCCCCCAATCCAATTCATTTGCTTGTCATGATATCACCTCCCTGATGTCATGGTCTTCTTCAAGAACTAAGGACAGACAGCAGCAGCAGCATCATCATCATCATCATCATTTTTACTCTGTACCTATCCCGCTGTTACATAATTGTTTGTATTTTATCTTGTCCAGACTGAGCTAATTGAAATCTGAAACTCGTCCCACTACCACTCTTTCTTTGTATCTCCGGTGCTTAGCACCACGGTGTCTAGCACAAGTACACTTGTTGATTGGATGGCAAAGTTCTCAACTGGGTGGCTAGGTGGCGCAGTGGATAGAGCATTGGCCCTGAAATCCAGATACCTGAGTTCAAATCCAGCTTCAGACACATAAGAATTACCTAGCTGGGTGGCCTTGGGCAAACCACTTAACCCTATTGCCTTGCAAAAAAACCCAAAAAAACCAAAACCCAAACCCAAAGTTCTCAACTGAAGATTTTTTTCTCTTCTTTTTCTAATGAATTACAACTGCCAAACATTGGTACTACCAGCTACTCCCAATTCCAATTATCATTCTACTAATACTTTCCATAAACAATTGTTTCAGAAGGGAAAATGGACAGAGATTTGATATTTCTTTAGTACAGAGATTCTTTTGATTAATGATAATGAGGCAAGAGTAACAGTGCATAATTCCCAAACTGCATAATGTTGATCTAATGGAAATGATAGTAGCAGAGGGAATTCAAGTTTAGAATTTGGGATCATACTCAAACTTTTGCCTAGGATCTTTGGAAGAGAAGAAAATGGGAATATGTCATCTCATTTAAAAAAAGTTCTATTTTTTCTTATTCAGAATATATGATCAAACAATTTAACAATGAATCTATCAACAAATATTTATTAATGACCAGTTACTGTGGGCCACACACTGAGCTAGTTAATAGAGTTAGAAGAAACAAAAACAACCCATTTCTCTCAAGACACTAACAATCTGACAGAAGAGGTAAGTATGAATCAAGTATATGTAAATTAATTACAAGGAGTCTAAATAAAAAAGTGCAAAGATCTTAAATATAATGTAGCTTATCAGAGAGAACAAAAACTATTGGGAAGAACCAGAAAAAGTTTCAGGTGTAACAGGAAATTTGTTCTGTATCTTGAAGAAAGAGGAAGATTATATGGTTAAACAAAGGCAGGAAGATAAAAGAAGGAATATGGGAGTGAGTAAATAGAAATAAAGCCAATTTGACTGGAATGCATAATATAAAAAGAATAAGCTATAATGAGATTGGAATGATGGGTTGAGACTAATTTGTGAAAGTCTTTAAAAGTTAAAAGGAATAACATATTTTAAAGGTAGACAACTTTGGGGGCAGCTAGATGGTGCAGTGGGGGTTGCTAGGTGGCACAGTGCGGGGGGGGGGGGGGGGCGGGGGGGGGCTAGGTGGTGCAATGGATAAAGCACCCGCACTGGAGTCAGGAGTACTTGGGTTCAAATCTGGTCTCAGACACTTAATAATTACCTAGCCGTGTGGCCTTGGGCAAGCCACTTAACCCCATTTGCCTTGCAAAAACCTAAAAACAAACAAACAAACAAAACAGGCAGTCAACTTTGGAGTTTAAAGAATAGGTGAGTGACATGGTTAAATTTATACTTAAAGAAAACAACTTAGGTAGTTGTTTAGACCCCAGTACTGGAGATAAGAGACTATTGAGACAGGTAGATCATTTCAAGAAGTGGCTGCAATGACTTAGGTGAGTCAGAATAAATAAATATTTATTAAGTCTCTAGTATGTGCCAGACTCTGTGTTAAGTGCTAGGGAAACAAAGAAAAACATGAGTCTCTACCCTCAAGGTGATCACCATCTAAAGAGGGAAGATAACTTATAAAAGAAGATGACAAACAGGTGAAGGGGGAAGGCACTTGGTATGGGTGACTGGTGATAGTAGAGAGGGTTGATTATGATGATTCCTTGCAACCAGGAGGGGCAATAATACGAGGGACTGGGAGTTACAGGGTTGATTGCATTTGGCCGAACGACGATGCAATTAGGGTTATCCCTCACATGCAGCAGAGGAGTGTCCTTGAATTACAATGAATTTTGGGAGAATGTGAATCCAAAAAAGAAAGCAAATGGGAAATGATGAAGTGAATTATGTACACTCTTTAAGTGGTAGACGATATGGGAGTAGTTCTACAAAGTCTATCTTCCACCTTCTCCTGAAGGAGGGAGGAGTTTCACCATCAGGAAGTGATAAGGTGATATGACTCAAAATTGACTTCATCTTATAGAATGATTAGTTTCTAGAGGTCATGATATTAAGGAAAGCAGACAGGAAGGAAATGAAGAGTTCATATTTGAGAGGTAATAAAGATTAAAGTTTATTCTTCTCCTGATTGTGCTGCTGACTCCAAGGACTTGGTCACTATGATTTAGAAATAGTAACCTTTTTATCTTTGAATTCTCTCAGTGACTGAGCACTTTTGACCCTGGAATATTAATTCACTGTGATTCTCCCCTTTTCCCTATTGGTAAGTTCCTTCTGGAGCTTCCATTTTACAGTCAGCTCCAAACACATCTTGCTTTATTCCCCTCCTTCCACCACCTCCCAATCTTGCCCTGCTATGCCTCTAGTTCTATGAACATTGTCATCATTCACCCTCTTGGGTACCTTCTCTTCCTACTAACCCTTTTAATGCATTGTTGTCCTAACACCCCCTCCCCCCAATAGAATGTTAAGACCTCTGGAGAAAACTGAATGAGGATTGAAAAGAATATACCTAAACCCTACAGTATATGGCACCTACACCAAAATTGGATGCAAAACTTTGCAATCAAGAGCTGAAAGATACAAATAATAAATGTATGATTTTCTGATATGATGCAATAAAAATTACATGCAATAAAGGATCATGGAAAGATAAGTAAAAATTATTTGAAAACTAAGTATCTTAATTTTTTAAAATTATTGACTCAAACAATAAATCATAGAAATAATTAATCATTTCTTCCAAGAAAATTATAACAATGAGACATCATACCAAAATTTATGAGATGCAACCAAAGCAGTTTTTAGGGGCAATTTTATCTCCCTAAATGCTTATATGAGTAAAATAGATAAAAAGAAAATCAATGAATTGGGTAAGCAATTGAAAAGCTTGAAAAAGAACAAATTAAAAATCCACAATTAAATACCAAATTAGAAATTCTGAAAATCAAAGGAGAAACTAATAAATTTGAAAGCAAGAAAACTCTGATCTAATAAATAAAACTTATCGTTCATTTAAAAAATAAACTAGATAAACCTTTGGCTAATCTGATTGAATAAAAGAAAGAATACCAAATTATCAATACTAAAAATGAAAAGGGTGAGCTAACCTCCAATAAGGAGGAAAATGGACAGATAATTTGGAGCTATTCTGCCCAACTGTTTGCCAATAAATTTGACAATCTGAGAGAAAAAGTTGAATATTCACAAAAAGACAAACTACTCAGATTAAACAGAAGAGGAAATAAATTACTTAAATCATCCCATTTCAGAAAAATAAATTGAAGACAACATCCATAAACTCCCTAAGAAAAAGTCTCCGGATCAGAATGGATTTACAAGTGAATTCTACCAAGCATTTAAATTAATTCCAATTCTACATAAACTAATTTTAAAAAGAGGAGAAAGAGTTCTGCCAAATTCTTTTTATGAGACCATTATGGTGCTGATCCTAAACCAGAAAGAGTTATAATAGACAAAGAAAATTATACACCAAGTTTCCTGATGAACATTGATGCAAAAAAAGTTAAATAAAAATTTTAACAGATTACAAGTTATTACTAGGATAATACATTATGATCAGATAGAACTTATACCAAGTAGGCAGGGATGGTTCAATATTAGGAAGACATTCAACATAATTGAACATATTTTGCTGATTATCTCAATACATGACAGAAAAACCTTTGACAGAATGTCATATCAGTTACTATTCAAAACACTAGAGAGTATAGGGATAGTAATGATTTATTTTTTTTGCAAGGCAAATGGGGTTAAGTGGCTTGCCCAAGGCCACACAGCTAGGTAATTATTAAGTGTCTGAGACCGGAGTTGAACCCAGGTACTCCTGACTCCAAGGCTGGTGCTTTACCACCTAGCCGCCCCGAGAGTATGGGAATAAATGAAGTTTTCCTTAAAATAATAAGTAGTATCTATCTAAACTTATCAACAAATATTATATGTAATGGGGATAAACTAGGAACATTTCCAATAAGATCAAGGGTGAAACAAGGGTGCCCATTATCACCATTACTCTTCAATACAGTATTAGAAATGTTAACTTTAGCAATAAGAGAAGAAAAAGAAATGGAAGGAAATAGAATTGGCAATGAAGAAGCAAAACGTTCACTCTTTGCAGATGATATGATGATATGCTTAGAGAAACCTAGAAAATCATCAAAAAAAAAACCAGTTTCAGAGAAGTACCAGGATAGAAAATAAACCACATACATCATCAACATTTCAATATATGAACAATAAACCCAAGAGTAAGAGATAGAAAGAGAAATATCTACCAAGACAAACCAATAAACATGTATAAACACAATCACAAAACACTTTTCACACTAATAGAGTCAGATTTAGAGGAGGGGAAACCTTTGATGATTATTTTTGTATATTTGGGGACTTGTAATATGAAGAGGAATTACATATTCTATGTGGTTTCAAGGGATCAGAAGTAGGGCAAATTGATAGGAATAATAGTGAGAAACATTTCAAGAATTAATTTCTATGTCACAGAAAACATTTTGAAAAAATAAGGAAAAAAATCACCTTATCAAATTTTTTCTATATGACAATAAGATGTTCTCCAGTCCAGGGAGAGATAATGAAAAGATGACAAATCTTATTCTAATAGTAGTAATGAACATAGTTGTAAAGTTTAATAAAATATTGAAGAAATTATACATGTATATATATGATATATCATATAACATTATTTAGTGTACTCGCTTTACATAAATTCACATTATAGCCATTTGTTTTCATATAAAGTACTTTGAAAGACTAGTTGAGGATATCATCAGGAAAAAAGAGAACAAATGTCCAAATGTCTCTTGATAGCTTCATAAAAATGTTGCTCAGAAAACCACCAGTGAAAAATTCTACCTGCAATGGGCCAGAAAAGAGCAATATACTGCATTTACAATACTGTACATGCTTTATCATGAACTTTATCTTTTGTTCCATAATTCCATTTATTATCATGGTGAAGTATTTAATACCTCTGCATTTTAGTGCATTTTTTGCTTGAAAAAAGATATTCTTTTATGTATGACTTTGTTACATGGGCTAAGTAAATTAGGTGGTTAGGGATAAATTTACATCATATAAAAATCACTTTCTATAGAAGACTGTGGAAAGGACCATTTATGTAAAGTGAAAACTGTGTGGGTGTGTACACATGTGTCCATGTGTTCGTATGTATACATATCACAGAGAAAAGCAGCTAGGTGGTGCAGCAGATAGAGCACTGGCCTTGGTATCAAAATGACAGGAGTTTGAATCCACCTTCAGACACTTGACACATACTAGTTGTATGACCTTGGACAAGTCACTTTACTCGGATTGACTCGCACCCAGGGCCATCTCTAGTTGTCCTGATTCACTGGACCCAAATGGCACTGGAGGGGAAAGTGAGGCTGGTGACTTAGCACAGCACCCCCTCACTCAAATCCAATTCACATATTTGTCATAGCATCACTCCCTGATGTTTTGATCTTCTTTGAAAATGAAGGACAAACTTTATTCCCCAGAGAAGAGCTATGTCCATGAATAATTTATTCTGGAAATGTAAGTTCAACTTTAAGAAAACCATGAATAAGTGAGTTTGTTCTTGTCATTCTTTATTGAAGAAGACCAAGATATCATGTCTATGTTAGGGATGAGTTACTGTGTGTCTGACTATGGCTGATCACACCAATGTGAGCTTGGAAGGATCTGCCACAAGTTGGGCACAAATAGCCCATGTGAACCCTTGAGGTAGTTACTGCAAAGTCATATTAAAGAAATGACTAGAATGACAAAAAATAGGAAAGTACTTGGATAATTTATCATATTATAAATATGAAACAACAAAACCAAAACTCTGTTAGTAGTATCAAAAAGATGTACTTGAAGTTACCAGTTTTGTTTTGATTTTTTATAATGGAGAAATGCTAGTTTTCCATATAAGATCAAAACAAGTATGCCCACCATCTCAATTACTTTTTCATAATTATAGGATAGAACAGCTAGTTACAACAAAAGTCATTCATACAACATTCAACAAGAATTTGTATCTACTACAGCAAGACACTGTTGCAGACACTGAGAATACAAAGATAAAAGGATATTTGCTCCTGCCCTCAAGGGGCTTAAATTCTATTGGAAGCAAACACCATGTAACCAAAAAGAAATACAAAATGCATAAGACATACACCAAAAAAATAGAAAATGAGCAATTGCGGTGGGGGTGGGGAAGAATATAGGTGGATTGTGATCAAGAAAGATCTCCTCTAAAGTTTGAACTGAGCCTTGAAAGTAGTGGGGGGGAGGGGGCAGCTGGGTGGCCCAGTGGATAGAGCACCGGCCCTAGAGTCAGGAGTACCTGAACTCAAATCCAGCCTCAGACACTTAATAATGACCTAGCTGTGTGGCCTTGGGCAAGCCACTTAACCCCATTGCCTTGCCAAAAAAAGAAAAGAAACTATAAAAATTTTTTTAAAAAAGAATAAATCGAAAGAAATGTAGCAGTGGATTTCTAAGCGACTAACATAAGGAGAGAAAGTATTCAGTGCATTTATTCATGCATCTTTCAGTTGTGTTCAAGTTTTCATGACATCTTTTGGGATTCTCTCAGCAAACATACTGGTTTGCCATTTCCTTCTCTAGCTCATTTTACAGATGAAATAAGTGGGGCAAATAGGGTGAAGTGCCTTGTCCAGGACGACAAAACTAGCATGTGCTTGGGGCTGGATCTGAACACATGAAGACGAGTCTTCTTGACTCCAGGTCCAGCATCTATGCAACGAGTCACCTCTCTTCCCTAATCAGGGCATTGGGAATCATGAAAAGGCAAAGAAAAAGGAGCTGCAATGATTTTTATGAAAAATAGCATTGAAGTCAGTTTTGCTGAAATATAGATTACATGAAGACAAATAACATATAATAAGACTGGGCAGGTTGCTGGGGCATCTAGGTGACTAGGGTCTTGTCAGGAAGACCTGAGTTCAAATGTGGACTCAGACTCTTATTAGCTGTGTGATCCTGGTCAAGTCACTTAACTCTGTTTGCCTCAGTTTCCTCATCTATAAAATGAGCTAGAGAAGGAAATACAAGCCACTCCAATAGCTTTGACAACTCCAAATATGGTCACTAAGAGTTGAACAAAACTGAAAATGACTATATGTCAAAAAGCATATTGACTGAAGCCATACTATGAGGGACTTTCAAGGAAAAAGGGAAGAGTTTTTATTTTCTCTTAGAAGCACACTAGAGCTATTATAAACTTCCTGAGCAGGAGAAAGATATGGTCAGATTTCTGTCTTAGGAATAGCAATTTGAAAGCTCTGTGGAGGATGGATTTGTAAAGGAACAGAAAGACCAATTAAAAGGCTATTTTAATAGTCCTATTATCTAACTGAACTAAGGTAATGATTGTGAGTGGAAAGACAGAAATGGATACAAGAGACTTTGAGGTACATTTTAAAAGACTTGGAAACTGATTGGCCTTGTGGGGTGAGGGATAGTAAGGAACCAAGGATAATTCTAAGATTATGAACATGAATGTCAATCAGTGACAAATGGGAATGTTTAATATTCTTACATTCCACTGAGTACCTTTAGGACATAGAAAATAATTCATATTCTTTCTCGATAAAACTTCAGCACCTTTTCTATTCCCAGCAAAATAAGTTCAAGACAGAATATTTCTATAGTGTTATTTTTCATGTACTTTATCCTTTTGTATTTGAAAATTATTAAGTAATTAATATTAATTTTAATAATTCATTTTAGAAATGAAAGGATCTGTCACTACTTAGGTGGTCTTGATGACCCAATTTACTTATAAGAATATTTTATTCACTTAAATACAAAATCACTTTGAAGTACCTTACTTATGATACTTCAAAGGCATTACTGAGTTTTTGGCTTTGGCCTTCAGGCTTACAGGATTGGGGATTGAATGCAACCAGTTTTAGAAGGCAGAAACATGTCAAGCAAGAAAATAATATGGGATAAAGGAAGCTAAGATGCCATATTGCAGCCAGAAAAAAATGCATGAAATGTTTTGATAAGATGTAGCTTTGTGTAGTGACAGTATACTGAATTTGAAGTCTGCAGGAACTGAATTTGAATTTCACCTTTGACATCTACTAGTATGTTGACCCCAGATAAATTATTGAGCCCCCTTTGGGTCTTAATTTCTTCACCTGTAAAGTGAGAGGGTTCTAGTAGATGAAGTCTAGGCTCCCTTGGGCAGTGACCATGATATGAGAAAACTAGGATTAAATAATCACTGCATCAAAATTATTTGCATATATGTTGTGGTTTCAGTTGTATAAAGCACAGATTTTTTTTTGTATCCCCAGAGACTTAAGAATGTCTTTCACACTGAAAATGGTTAATAGAAGTTTATTTAATTGAAACAAATAATAAATAGTTACTTTAAAAAGTGAGTCCTTGGGTCACATTCTACATTCTAATTTTCACACTTAGAGTAGTGACTACTTTAGAGAGTTCAACCAGATAATTTGTTTTTCCAGTTTCAGATGTTTAAATAAATTAAGTTAATGGAGTAATTGTCACAGTTTTACTTCTCTTTTCACTCTTTAGCTGTCTAGTCTAATTTGCTACCTTAGGAGAATAAGGTGCTCATCTTTTAAGGAGAATTGTATCTTCCTACTAACTTGGAGTCAAATGGTTCTCTAGACTTCCCAGAAAATGAAAACTTCGTCTATTTTATTCCTTAAAATATCTCTGCTAATATTCTGACTCAAGTGTCATAAATCTTTTGTGAGTTGAACTTTTCAGAGGAATAATGGGTTCTTATCCATCCTGCCTCCTGGGTCCCAACATTTAAAAAAAAATCAGTTACCAGTCTAAGCATATTTAATTATGTTTGTTTGTTATTTTAATTCTGAATGACAAATATCACTGTGATACTATAATAATATTTGCCCAGATTACACAAAAACTGGTTGAACATATCAAGTATGTGGTGAGGAAGATCACTGTATTTACCAGGAAAGAAAGAGGAAATCCAATGATGATGATGATGATGATGATGATGATGATGATGATGATGATGATGATGATGATGATAACTTGCATAGGGCACTCAGATTTTCAAACTGCTTTGATATATGTTGCTGCATTTGATCCTCATAGCAACTCTGTATTATTATCTCCATTTTATATGTAAGGAAACTGAATCTGAGAGAAGTTAGATGACTTTCCTGGTATACAATTAACAAGTGTTTGGAATGAGATTCAAATTCAGGTTTTCTTTATTCCAAGTCTATTACTCTATCCTTTATAGAACAAAACATTTTTTGGAAGGGAGAAATAGCTAGCTAAAATAGACATTGGTACAGAGTTTACTCATATATTTTTTCATTACCAAAAGCCTAAATTGGAATCAACATATCTTGTTATCCTACAGTTGTAACTTTTTAGTACATTTTATTAGAAATAATGCTATTTTCAGGGTGGCTAGGTGGTGTAGTGGATAAAGCACCGGCCTTGGA
The DNA here is from genome assembly GCF_037893015.1 of Macrotis lagotis. Taxonomy (NCBI): domain Eukaryota; kingdom Metazoa; phylum Chordata; class Mammalia; order Peramelemorphia; family Peramelidae; genus Macrotis; species Macrotis lagotis. The sequence continues at coordinate 5,074,454 of NC_133660.1, forward strand.
GTCAGGAGCACCTGGGTTCAAATGCAGCCTCAGACACTTAATAATTACCTAGCTGTGTGGCCTTGGGCAAGCCACTTAACCCCATTTGCCTTGCAAAAACCTAAAAAAGAAAAGAAATAATGCTATTTTCAAATAGCATAGATGGTATTACATTGCCAAAAAGGTGACTTAAAGAAAATCAAGATCTTCCAATCAAGGTGTCTATTTTTTAACTTCTTTGAAATCTCTATAATAATAAACTATAGGGGCGGCCAGGCGGCACAGTGGATAGAGCACCGGCCCTGGAGTCAGGAGGACCTGAGTTCAAATCCAGCTTCAGACAATAATTACCTAGATGTGTGGCCTTGGGCAAACCACTTAACCCATTGCCTTGAAAAAAAAAACCCTAAAATAATAATAATAATAATAATCAAATATACATATATAGTAAATAACTTTGATGAAACCATCAAAAATGAAAATAATTGAATTTTGCATAGTTATACAATTAAATGAATCAAGGAGAAAATTAAGAATCCACTGCATCAATAAATATACAGCTTTTATAGCTGTCAAAAATCAAAATTCATAATTAAATTTCAGAGTAGGAGACTGCACTTAAGTCCATCATATTTTTATCATGTCAAAGAATTAGAACTGAATCAAACTAAAAGTAACAACAAAATGAGGTAAAAAAAAAAGAGAAAATGTCAGAGAGAAATCCATGACACCAGGAAGGTAGAGGAGAAAACAAGGAAAGAATGAAGAAAAGGAAATGTTTTAATATTCAGAAAAGCAATTTTTTGGCTGGAAGCAAAATCCAGTAAAGAGGCAACTGTGATGGGAAGGGAATTAGCTGTAGTTCAGTCTGAATTGGGTGGGTGGGTGGGGCTTGAATAGGCAATTCTTTAAAAAAAATTACAATGTCATATGAATAACTTGTAACAAGTAATACTTTTGACATAGTTTTATTTTATGAAATATGTATGCTTCTAATGATCATAAGCTAATTTAGGATATATTCATCAGATAGCATTTGTACATTTAGTTAGTTCCCTATTAGTTAAATCCTGAATGTGGTACCATTTACATATCTCCTTGCTCTTCCATTGTTTTAATTTTGTAGTTTTTTAAATATATATAATATATGAATTTTAAAGAAACATGCAAATTTTTGACTCTTGTTAGAGAGCACTCATTAGTGATTGTTAGAGATACTGTAGTAGCTATGAGGTTTGGGAAGTCAAGAATTTCAAGAATCCTCAAGCTCACAAAGAGAGTGGATGAGTCAGAACCTAAATTGCTTTGGAGAGATTTTCTTCTCCCCTCCCCTCCCCTCCCCTCCCCTCCCCTCCCCTCCCCTCCCCTCCCCTCCTCTCCCCTGCCCTCCCCTCCCCTCCCCTCCCCTCCCTTCCCTTCCCCTCCCCTCCTTTCCCCTGGAAGATGAAATTTGCTCATTGCACACAATAGGTACACAAATTTCAAAGGATACATTCATTGTTGATGAATTTGATAAAAATACCAAGGAGGTAATCAGACAAAATCATGCTGACCTAAACTATTTGCTATTTCTGTTAGTCTGCATCTCTTTGTTCCAATTGAAGAATATTTGAGCTAGTTCTGAAGTAATTCTTTTTTTTTTTAGGGTTTTTTTTGCAAGGCAAATGGGGTTAAGTGGCTTGCCCAAGGTCCACACAGCTAGGTCATTATTAAGTGTATGAGACCATACTTGAACCCAGGTACTCCTGACTCCAAGGCCCATGCTTTTTCCACTACACCACCTAGGTGCCCTGAAGTAATTCTAAAAGGCAAATAATATTTTTGTTTACACTAAAAATGCTTGTGCACCTATATATTTTCAGATGCACTTTCTGAAAGTTTTTATCACATAGAACTTTTAGGAGGGGAACACATAACTCAGAAATAATGGATTAGAAAAGAAACTTTCAAGTATTTGTTTCCTTTTCAACTTTTAAATCAATCAACCTATCCATTTATTGCAAAAGCATATTTATGTGAGGAAAAATTTCTTCATCCATAAAAATGAATAAATGACCCATACAATTCTGAAGGGATCAAATGTTGTCTTCTATACTACTCATATAAATCTATTAACTTTGAAAAGATGATTTAGAGGATACTCCTTTAATTCAGTTAACTCTTTAGTTACCATCTTAAGAATGAAAGACAAAGTCCATTAAAATTTTACTAGCTTTCTTATATGTCAGAGATTAATTTCCTTTTCAATGTGCATTTTAAAATTTTAGCTGATTATGATATGGAATAATTTAATGCTCAAATAGATTTTAATAACTGCTCTTATGATAACTTAAAATAACTAGAATAGAATCTTTAAATTAAAGATGGAGGAGACCTTAAAAGTTGCTAAAAATCCCTAATTTGCTTCTAATGACGAGTCTAACATCATCTTCTACATGAAGCTTTTCCTGATTCTTCTTAGTTGTTTATGTGATTCCCTATATAAAATTAGGTGTTTTGTGTCTTATTGTTATTTATATACATATTTACCTCTGACAGGATGTGGAGTCTTTGAAAAGGGGCCTATTGTAGTTTTTAGCATTGTTTCCTAATATGTATCATAACTCTTGGCTGGCAGTTGGTACTTAATAAATACTGATTGATATAATTTTGTCCCATCTCCTAATTGGTTTACCTTATGTCTATGCAACATCGTTTGACTTTGTCCCCAAGTTTGAGGACTACGTCTTTTATAATTTGCTTACCTCCCTTTCTTTGGTCTCCTAAGATAGTTGGGAATCTTTTTTTTTTCCAATTTGTTCCATTCTCCTTTTCAAGTGAAAGTTCTACTTAGCTTCTTAACAAAGAAATGTTTACTTTTGAAGTATAGCAAAAACAAGCATATAAACATTTCCTTTAACATCCTGGGGACATAATCCCCACTACACCTCCTATGTCTTTTGGGAAGGAGAGGGTGTTTAGGCTCAAAGCAAAGATCAATTCCTACATAGTATCAGTCCCACTAAATTCAAATCCAAAGCTGGACTGGGTCTAGTACCCCTGACTGGGTCCTCAGGGATTCCTTCCTGGTTTGACTTTTTTAACACCTGGCCCGGATTCCTAACATTCTGGATCCTTGCATCTTGAACTCCTAGCCAGGGAAGATATTACCTGCATCTGGAATTATAATGGGCAAATAAAAATTGGCGTGGTCTGTTTCTCAGGACCACATAACCTAAGAAGGACAGGAAGGTAACTTTCCTCCCTGCTTGTATGATTGCATGTACTTTCAATCCTACACTCTTTTCCACATTCAATCGTGCTTCCAAAATCTCATCCATCAATTCTTTTCCCATGCAAACCATTAATCTAGACCAGGTGCCTTGAATTCAAGAAGAACTAGGTGTTTTATTGTAACTATCTTCTTTCCTTTGTCTGTATCCATCATTTCTTCTTTATTTATTTGTTGTGTATATTAAGAATAATTTTTTAATAGTCCTCCTTTTGGAATAGTCATTGATGCTATGGATAGATCATAGGTTTTTGGAATCAGGAAGACCTGATTTTGAATCATGCTCCAGAGTCTTAACTTGATATGTGATCCTGGGCAAATCATTTACATCTATCTGCCCAAGGTTTCTCTTTGTTAAAATGGAGATAAGAATAGCACCTACATCCCAGGTACTTTTGAGAATCAAATGAATTTCTATCCATAATTGTACTTTGTGAACTTTAGAATGATATGTTACCATTGCGTATCGTTGGAAAAGCAAATAAATAGAAATATTAATAAAAAGATATATGTGTATCTATTGTGGTTATTATATCTTTTTAGTTACAGTATAGTTCCCCTTTCCTGCACATGTGCTTCCTTCCAATACAAAAAAGGGAAAACATTATCCTTGTAAGAAATAAGCATAGCCAAGCAAAGTAATGAGATATCATGTTTTGATGGCAAACTAATGATACCCTATTTGGAGATGATTTTATTATTCTTCACACTGAGTTCATCACTTCCCTCTCAGGAAGTGAGGTTCATGTCACCATCATCATTCCTTTGGTGATGTGTTTGAGCATTGCTCAGCATTTTTAATTCCTTTGCAATGTTGCTGTTACTATATACATTATGCTCCTCACTCATTTAACTCTGCATCAAACCATGCAAGCCTTCTGAGCTTTCTTGAAATTATCCTTTTCATCAGTTCATATGGTACAATAATAATCCACTTCATTCTTATATGATAATTTGTTTAGCTATTCCTCATATGGTGGACAACCCCTTTGTTTCCAGATCTTTATATAATTTATAAAATAAAGCACTTAATTCTATTCTTGTAGAGAAGATGGAAGGATGTTAACTAAATGATAATACAATTGGATAGCTACCGAGCTGCTTTAATGGTTGAACTCAAAAAGAATTTGTTAATGGTAAAATATCAATCTGGCAGGAGGTCTCCAGTGGAATGGTCCAAGGATTTGTGCTTAGCTCTGTGCAGCTTAATACTTTTTTTTCTATCACTGATTTGGATAAAGGCATAGATGGCATGCTCATCAAAATTCCAGATGACACAAAACTAGGATGAATTGTTAATACACCAAATAATAGCATCCAAAATATTTTTGAGAGGATAAATCATTGGGTTGAATTAAAATTTATTAGGCATATGTTTAAAATGTTAAAATTTGGTTGAAAACTAAGCTTTACAAGAACAGAATGAAAGAAATAGATGTATATTAATAAATGTTTAATAACCAGCTCTCTGGGGGAAAAAAGCATACCCATGAGACTCTTTTAATTTCAATCTGCATCATTAACATTTTCTTCATCACTCCCTTTAGATAATCAACAACAAAAAAAATCAAGCTCTAATTTTCATAGTTTTCCTGATTCCAATGATGGACATGCTCACCGCTGAAAATTTAACAATTGGTTCTGCTGAGCCAGTTTAAGTTTAACCTAAGTTACACTTGAGTTGAAGGAATTATTTCGTCTAGATAAGAGACATAAATAACATTCATGATAGCTGCCTTCATTCATGTTAAGATGTTGTAGCGTACTGGTATGAAAATCAAGGGGAAAAA